>NW_027660707.1:0-30268 GCF_963280865.1 Gymnoscopelus braueri | reverse complement strand
TTTAGGAGCCCAACACAAAATACATGAGCCCCAATGCCTTCCTTCATACAAAACTGACACCCACTTTCCTTAAAAATCGTGGCTCAAAATGGCATTTTTGGGCTGAGATAAGCACTTTGGTGACATTTTCCTGTAACTTGTTCCAGTACATTCTAAGTGGCTGCTGACTTTGTGAGGTCTCTAAAAGTGGGTTTTAGGAGCCCAACACAAAATACATGAGCCCTAATGCCTTCTTTCAGACAAAACTGACTTCCACTTTCTTAAAAAAATCTTGGGTCAAAATAGCATTATTAGACTGAGATAAGCACTTTGGTGACATTTTCCTGTAACTTGTTCCCAGTACATTCTAAGTGGCTGCTGACTTTGTGAGGTCTCTAAAAGTGGGTTTTAGGAGCCCAACACAAAATACATGAGCCCCAATGCCTTCCTTCATACAAAACTGACACCCACTTTCCTTAAAAAATCGTGGCTCAAAATGGCATTTTTGGGCTGAGATAAGCACTTTGGTGACATTTTCCTGTAACTTGTTCCCAGTACATTCTAAGTGGCTGCTGACTTTGTGAGGTCTCTAAAAGTGGGTTTTAGGAGCCCAACACAAAATACATGAGCCCTAATGCCTTCTTTCAGACAAAACTGACTTCCACTTTCTTAAAAAAATCTTGGGTCAAAATAGCATTATTAGACTGAGATAAGCACTTTGGTGACATTTTCCTGTAACTTGTTCCCAGTACATTCTAAGTGGCTGCTGACTTTGTGAGGTCTCTAAAAGTGGGTTTTAGGAGCCCAACACAAAATACATGAGCCCCAATGCCTTCCTTCATACAAAACTGACACCCACTTTCCTTAAAAAATCGTGGCTCAAAATGGCATTTTTGGGCTGAGATAAGCACTTTGGTGACATTTTCCTGTAACTTGTTCCCAGTACATTCTAAGTGGCTGCTGACTTTGTGAGGTCTCTAAAAGTGGGTTTTAGGAGCCCAACACAAAATACATGAGCCCTAATGCCTTCTTTCAGACAAAACTGACTTCCACTTTCTTAAAAAAATCTTGGGTCAAAATAGCATTATTAGACTGAGATAAGCACTTTGGTGACATTTTCCTGTAACTTGTTCCCAGTACATTCTAAGTGGCTGCTGACTTTGTGAGGTCTCTAAAAGTGGGTTTTAGGAGCCCAACACAAAATACATGAGCCCCAATGCCTTCCTTCATACAAAACTGACACCCACTTTCCTTAAAAAATCGTGGCTCAAAATGGCATTTTTGGGCTGAGATAAGCACTTTGGTGACATTTTCCTGTAACTTGTTCCCAGTACATTCTAAGTGGCTGCTGACTTTGGTCTCTAAAAGTGGGTTTTAGGAGCCCAACACAAAATACATGAGCCCTAATGCCTTCTTTCAGACAAAACTGACTTCCACTTTCTTAAAAAAATCTTGGGTCAAAATAGCATTATTAGACTGAGATAAGCACTTTGGTGACATTTTCCTGTAACTTGTTCCCAGTACATTCTAAGTGGCTGCTGACTTTGTGAGGTCTCTAAAAGTGGGTTTTAGGAGCCCAACACAAAATACATGAGCCCTAATGCCTTCTTTCAGACAAAACTGACTTCCACTTTCTTAAAAAAATCTTGGGTCAAAATAGCATTATTAGACTGAGATAAGCACTTTGGTGACATTTTCCTGTAACTTGTTCCCAGTACATTCTAAGTGGCTGCTGACTTTGTGAGGTCTCTAAAAGTGGGTTTTAGGAGCCCAACACAAAATACATGAGCCCCAATGCCTTCCTTCATACAAAACTGACACCCACTTTCCTTAAAAAATCGTGGCTCAAAATGGCATTTTTGGGCTGAGATAAGCACTTTGGTGACATTTTCCTGTAACTTGTTCCCAGTACATTCTAAGTGGCTGCTGACTTTGTGAGGTCTCTAAAAGTGGGTTTTAGGAGCCCAACACAAAATACATGAGCCCTAATGCCTTCTTTCAGACAAAACTGACTTCCACTTTCTTAAAAAAATCTTGGGTCAAAATAGCATTATTAGACTGAGATAAGCACTTTGGTGACATTTTCCTGTAACTTGTTCCCAGTACATTCTAAGTGGCTGCTGACTTTGTGAGGTCTCTAAAAGTGGGTTTTAGGAGCCCAACACAAAATACATGAGCCCCAATGCCTTCCTTCATACAAAACTGACACCCACTTTCCTTAAAAAATCGTGGCTCAAAATGGCATTTTTGGGCTGAGATAAGCACTTTGGTGACATTTTCCTGTAACTTGTTCCCAGTACATTCTAAGTGGCTGCTGACTTTGTGAGGTCTCTAAAAGTGGGTTTTAGGAGCCCAACACAAAATACATGAGCCCTAATGCCTTCTTTCAGACAAAACTGACTTCCACTTTCTTAAAAAAATCTTGGGTCAAAATAGCATTATTAGACTGAGATAAGCACTTTGGTGACATTTTCCTGTAACTTGTTCCCAGTACATTCTAAGTGGCTGCTGACTTTGTGAGGTCTCTAAAAGTGGGTTTTAGGAGCCCAACACAAAATACATGAGCCCCAATGCCTTCCTTCATACAAAACTGACACCCACTTTCCTTAAAAAATCGTGGCTCAAAATGGCATTTTTGGGCTGAGATAAGCACTTTGGTGACATTTTCCTGTAACTTGTTCCCAGTACATTCTAAGTGGCTGCTGACTTTGTGAGGTCTCTAAAAGTGGGTTTTAGGAGCCCAACACAAAATACATGAGCCCCAATGCCTTCCTTCATACAAAACTGACACCCACTTTCCTTAAAAAATCGTGGCTCAAAATGGCATTTTTGGGCTGAGATAAGCACTTTGGTGACATTTTCCTGTAACTTGTTCCCAGTACATTCTAAGTGGCTGCTGACTTTGTGAGGTCTCTAAAAGTGGGTTTTAGGAGCCCAACACAAAATACATGAGCCCTAATGCCTTCTTTCAGACAAAACTGACTTCCACTTTCTTAAAAAAATCTTGGGTCAAAATAGCATTATTAGACTGAGATAAGCACTTTGGTGACATTTTCCTGTAACTTGTTCCCAGTACATTCTAAGTGGCTGCTGACTTTGTGAGGTCTCTAAAAGTGGGTTTTAGGAGCCCAACACAAAATACATGAGCCCCAATGCCTTCCTTCATAAAAAAATGACACCCACTTTCCTTAAAAAATCGTGGCTCAAAATGGCATTTTTGGGCTGAGATAAGCACTTTGGTGACATTTTCCTGTAACTTGTTCCCAGTACATTCTAAGTGGCTGCTGACTTTGTGAGGTCTCTAAAAGTGGGTTTTAGGAGCCCAACACAAAATACATGAGCCCTAATGCCTTCTTTCAGACAAAACTGACTTCCACTTTCTTAAAAAAATCTTGGGTCAAAATAGCATTATTAGACTGAGATAAGCACTTTGGTGACATTTTCCTGTAACTTGTTCCCAGTACATTCTAAGTGGCTGCTGACTTTGTGAGGTCTCTAAAAGTGGGTTTTAGGAGCCCAACACAAAATACATGAGCCCCAATGCCTTCCTTCATACAAAACTGACACCCACTTTCCTTAAAAAATCGTGGCTCAAAATGGCATTTTTGGGCTGAGATAAGCACTTTGGTGACATTTTCCTGTAACTTGTTCCCAGTACATTCTAAGTGGCTGCTGACTTTGTGAGGTCTCTAAAAGTGGGTTTTAGGAGCCCAACACAAAATACATGAGCCCTAATGCCTTCTTTCAGACAAAACTGACTTCCACTTTCTTAAAAAAATCTTGGGTCAAAATAGCATTATTAGACTGAGATAAGCACTTTGGTGACATTTTCCTGTAACTTGTTCCCAGTACATTCTAAGTGGCTGCTGACTTTGTGAGGTCTCTAAAAGTGGGTTTTAGGAGCCCAACACAAAATACATGAGCCCCAATGCCTTCCTTCATACAAAACTGACACCCACTTTCCTTAAAAAATCGTGGCTCAAAATGGCATTTTTGGGCTGAGATAAGCACTTTGGTGACATTTTCCTGTAACTTGTTCCCAGTACATTCTAAGTGGCTGCTGACTTTGTGAGGTCTCTAAAAGTGGGTTTTAGGAGCCCAACACAAAATACATGAGCCCTAATGCCTTCTTTCAGACAAAACTGACTTCCACTTTCTTAAAAAAATCTTGGGTCAAAATAGCATTATTAGACTGAGATAAGCACTTTGGTGACATTTTCCTGTAACTTGTTCCCAGTACATTCTAAGTGGCTGCTGACTTTGTGAGGTCTCTAAAAGTGGGTTTTAGGAGCCCAACACAAAATACATGAGCCCCAATGCCTTCCTTCATACAAAACTGACACCCACTTTCCTTAAAAAATCGTGGCTCAAAATGGCATTTTTGGGCTGAGATAAGCACTTTGGTGACATTTTCCTGTAACTTGTTCCCAGTACATTCTAAGTGGCTGCTGACTTTGTGAGGTCTCTAAAAGTGGGTTTTAGGAGCCCAACACAAAATACATGAGCCCTAATGCCTTCTTTCAGACAAAACTGACTTCCACTTTCTTAAAAAAATCTTGGGTCAAAATAGCATTATTAGACTGAGATAAGCACTTTGGTGACATTTTCCTGTAACTTGTTCCCAGTACATTCTAAGTGGCTGCTGACTTTGTGAGGTCTCTAAAAGTGGGTTTTAGGAGCCCAACACAAAATACATGAGCCCCAATGCCTTCCTTCATACAAAACTGACACCCACTTTCCTTAAAAAATCGTGGCTCAAAATGGCATTTTTGGGCTGAGATAAGCACTTTGGTGACATTTTCCTGTAACTTGTTCCCAGTACATTCTAAGTGGCTGCTGACTTTGTGAGGTCTCTAAAAGTGGGTTTTAGGAGCCCAACACAAAATACATGAGCCCTAATGCCTTCTTTCAGACAAAACTGACTTCCACTTTCTTAAAAAAATCTTGGGTCAAAATAGCATTATTAGACTGAGATAAGCACTTTGGTGACATTTTCCTGTAACTTGTTCCCAGTACATTCTAAGTGGCTGCTGACTTTGTGAGGTCTCTAAAAGTGGGTTTTAGGAGCCCAACACAAAATACATGAGCCCCAATGCCTTCCTTCATACAAAACTGACACCCACTTTCCTTAAAAAATCGTGGCTCAAAATGGCATTTTTGGGCTGAGATAAGCACTTTGGTGACATTTTCCTGTAACTTGTTCCCAGTACATTCTAAGTGGCTGCTGACTTTGTGAGGTCTCTAAAAGTGGGTTTTAGGAGCCCAACACAAAATACATGAGCCCTAATGCCTTCTTTCAGACAAAACTGACTTCCACTTTCTTAAAAAAATCTTGGGTCAAAATAGCATTATTAGACTGAGATAAGCACTTTGGTGACATTTTCCTGTAACTTGTTCCCAGTACATTCTAAGTGGCTGCTGACTTTGTGAGGTCTCTAAAAGTGGGTTTTAGGAGCCCAACACAAAATACATGAGCCCCAATGCCTTCCTTCATACAAAACTGACACCCACTTTCCTTAAAAAATCGTGGCTCAAAATGGCATTTTTGGGCTGAGATAAGCACTTTGGTGACATTTTCCTGTAACTTGTTCCCAGTACATTCTAAGTGGCTGCTGACTTTGTGAGGTCTCTAAAAGTGGGTTTTAGGAGCCCAACACAAAATACATGAGCCCTAATGCCTTCTTTCAGACAAAACTGACTTCCACTTTCTTAAAAAAATCTTGGGTCAAAATAGCATTATTAGACTGAGATAAGCACTTTGGTGACATTTTCCTGTAACTTGTTCCCAGTACATTCTAAGTGGCTGCTGACTTTGTGAGGTCTCTAAAAGTGGGTTTTAGGAGCCCAACACAAAATACATGAGCCCCAATGCCTTCCTTCATACAAAACTGACACCCACTTTCCTTAAAAAATCGTGGCTCAAAATGGCATTTTTGGGCTGAGATAAGCACTTTGGTGACATTTTCCTGTAACTTGTTCCCAGTACATTCTAAGTGGCTGCTGACTTTGTGAGGTCTCTAAAAGTGGGTTTTAGGAGCCCAACACAAAATACATGAGCCCTAATGCCTTCTTTCAGACAAAACTGACTTCCACTTTCTTAAAAAAATCTTGGGTCAAAATAGCATTATTAGACTGAGATAAGCACTTTGGTGACATTTTCCTGTAACTTGTTCCCAGTACATTCTAAGTGGCTGCTGACTTTGTGAGGTCTCTAAAAGTGGGTTTTAGGAGCCCAACACAAAATACATGAGCCCCAATGCCTTCCTTCATACAAAACTGACACCCACTTTCCTTAAAAAATCGTGGCTCAAAATGGCATTTTTGGGCTGAGATAAGCACTTTGGTGACATTTTCCTGTAACTTGTTCCCAGTACATTCTAAGTGGCTGCTGACTTTGTGAGGTCTCTAAAAGTGGGTTTTAGGAGCCCAACACAAAATACATGAGCCCTAATGCCTTCTTTCAGACAAAACTGACTTCCACTTTCTTAAAAAAATCTTGGGTCAAAATAGCATTATTAGACTGAGATAAGCACTTTGGTGACATTTTCCTGTAACTTGTTCCCAGTACATTCTAAGTGGCTGCTGACTTTGTGAGGTCTCTAAAAGTGGGTTTTAGGAGCCCAACACAAAATACATGAGCCCCAATGCCTTCCTTCATACAAAACTGACACCCACTTTCCTTAAAAAATCGTGGCTCAAAATGGCATTTTTGGGCTGAGATAAGCACTTTGGTGACATTTTCCTGTAACTTGTTCCCAGTACATTCTAAGTGGCTGCTGACTTTGTGAGGTCTCTAAAAGTGGGTTTTAGGAGCCCAACACAAAATACATGAGCCCCAATGCCTTCCTTCATACAAAACTGACACCCACTTTCCTTAAAAAATCGTGGCTCAAAATGGCATTTTTGGGCTGAGATAAGCACTTTGGTGACATTTTCCTGTAACTTGTTCCCAGCACATTCTAAGTGGCTGCTGACTTTGTGAGGTCTCTAAAAGTGGGTTTTAGGAGCCCAACACAAAATACATGAGCCCTAATGCCTTCTTTCAGACAAAACTGACTTCCACTTTCTTAAAAAAATCTTGGGTCAAAATAGCATTATTAGACTGAGATAAGCACTTTGGTGACATTTTCCTGTAACTTGTTCCCAGTACATTCTAAGTGGCTGCTGACTTTGTGAGGTCTCTAAAAGTGGGTTTTAGGAGCCCAACACAAAATACATGAGCCCCAATGCCTTCCTTCATACAAAACTGACACCCACTTTCCTTAAAAAATCGTGGCTCAAAATGGCATTTTTGGGCTGAGATAAGCACTTTGGTGACATTTTCCTGTAACTTGTTCCCAGTACATTCTAAGTGGCTGCTGACTTTGTGAGGTCTCTAAAAGTGGGTTTTAGGAGCCCAACACAAAATACATGAGCCCTAATGCCTTCTTTCAGACAAAACTGACTTCCACTTTCTTAAAAAAATCTTGGGTCAAAATAGCATTATTAGACTGAGATAAGCACTTTGGTGACATTTTCCTGTAACTTGTTCCCAGTACATTCTAAGTGGCTGCTGACTTTGTGAGGTCTCTAAAAGTGGGTTTTAGGAGCCCAACACAAAATACATGAGCCCCAATGCCTTCCTTCATACAAAACTGACACCCACTTTCCTTAAAAAATCGTGGCTCAAAATGGCATTTTTGGGCTGAGATAAGCACTTTGGTGACATTTTCCTGTAACTTGTTCCCAGTACATTCTAAGTGGCTGCTGACTTTGTGAGGTCTCTAAAAGTGGGTTTTAGGAGCCCAACACAAAATACATGAGCCCTAATGCCTTCTTTCAGACAAAACTGACTTCCACTTTCTTAAAAAAATCTTGGGTCAAAATAGCATTATTAGACTGAGATAAGCACTTTGGTGACATTTTCCTGTAACTTGTTCCCAGTACATTCTAAGTGGCTGCTGACTTTGTGAGGTCTCTAAAAGTGGGTTTTAGGAGCCCAACACAAAATACATGAGCCCCAATGCCTTCCTTCATACAAAACTGACACCCACTTTCCTTAAAAAATCGTGGCTCAAAATGGCATTTTTGGGCTGAGATAAGCACTTTGGTGACATTTTCCTGTAACTTGTTCCCAGTACATTCTAAGTGGCTGCTGACTTTGTGAGGTCTCTAAAAGTGGGTTTTAGGAGCCCAACACAAAATACATGAGCCCTAATGCCTTCTTTCAGACAAAACTGACTTCCACTTTCTTAAAAAAATCTTGGGTCAAAATAGCATTATTAGACTGAGATAAGCACTTTGGTGACATTTTCCTGTAACTTGTTCCCAGTACATTCTAAGTGGCTGCTGACTTTGTGAGGTCTCTAAAAGTGGGTTTTAGGAGCCCAACACAAAATACATGAGCCCCAATGCCTTCCTTCATACAAAACTGACACCCACTTTCCTTAAAAAATCGTGGCTCAAAATGGCATTTTTGGGCTGAGATAAGCACTTTGGTGACATTTTCCTGTAACTTGTTCCCAGTACATTCTAAGTGGCTGCTGACTTTGTGAGGTCTCTAAAAGTGGGTTTTAGGAGCCCAACACAAAATACATGAGCCCTAATGCCTTCTTTCAGACAAAACTGACTTCCACTTTCTTAAAAAAATCTTGGGTCAAAATAGCATTATTAGACTGAGATAAGCACTTTGGTGACATTTTCCTGTAACTTGTTCCCAGTACATTCTAAGTGGCTGCTGACTTTGTGAGGTCTCTAAAAGTGGGTTTTAGGAGCCCAACACAAAATACATGAGCCCCAATGCCTTCCTTCATACAAAACTGACACCCACTTTCCTTAAAAAATCGTGGCTCAAAATGGCATTTTTGGGCTGAGATAAGCACTTTGGTGACATTTTCCTGTAACTTGTTCCCAGTACATTCTAAGTGGCTGCTGACTTTGTGAGGTCTCTAAAAGTGGGTTTTAGGAGCCCAACACAAAATACATGAGCCCTAATGCCTTCTTTCAGACAAAACTGACTTCCACTTTCTTAAAAAAATCTTGGGTCAAAATAGCATTATTAGACTGAGATAAGCACTTTGGTGACATTTTCCTGTAACTTGTTCCCAGTACATTCTAAGTGGCTGCTGACTTTGTGAGGTCTCTAAAAGTGGGTTTTAGGAGCCCAACACAAAATACATGAGCCCCAATGCCTTCCTTCATACAAAACTGACACCCACTTTCCTTAAAAAATCGTGGCTCAAAATGGCATTTTTGGGCTGAGATAAGCACTTTGGTGACATTTTCCTGTAACTTGTTCCCAGTACATTCTAAGTGGCTGCTGACTTTGTGAGGTCTCTAAAAGTGGGTTTTAGGAGCCCAACACAAAATACATGAGCCCCAATGCCTTCCTTCATACAAAACTGACACCCACTTTCCTTAAAAAATCGTGGCTCAAAATGGCATTTTTGGGCTGAGATAAGCACTTTGGTGACATTTTCCTGTAACTTGTTCCCAGTACATTCTAAGTGGCTGCTGACTTTGTGAGGTCTCTAAAAGTGGGTTTTAGGAGCCCAACACAAAATACATGAGCCCTAATGCCTTCCTTCAGACAGAACTGACACCCACTTTCTTTAAAAAATCGTGGTTCAAAATAGCATTTTTGGGCTGAGATAAGCACTTTGGTGACATTTTCCTGTAACTTGTTCCCAGTACATTCTAAGTGGCTGCTGACTTTGTGAGGTCTCTAAAAGTGGGTTTTAGGAGCCCAACACAAAATACATGAGCCCTAATGCCTTCTTTCAGACAAAACTGACTTCCACTTTCTTAAAAAAATCTTGGGTCAAAATAGCATTATTAGACTGAGATAAGCACTTTGGTGACATTTTCCTGTAACTTGTTCCCAGTACATTCTAAGTGGCTGCTGACTTTGTGAGGTCTCTAAAAGTGGGTTTTAGGAGCCCAACACAAAATACATGAGCCCCAATGCCTTCCTTCATACAAAACTGACACCCACTTTCCTTAAAAAATCGTGGCTCAAAATGGCATTTTTGGGCTGAGATAAGCACTTTGGTGACATTTTCCTGTAACTTGTTCCCAGTACATTCTAAGTGGCTGCTGACTTTGTGAGGTCTCTAAAAGTGGGTTTTAGGAGCCCAACACAAAATACATGAGCCCTAATGCCTTCTTTCAGACAAAACTGACTTCCACTTTCTTAAAAAAATCTTGGGTCAAAATAGCATTATTAGACTGAGATAAGCACTTTGGTGACATTTTCCTGTAACTTGTTCCCAGTACATTCTAAGTGGCTGCTGACTTTGTGAGGTCTCTAAAAGTGGGTTTTAGGAGCCCAACACAAAATACATGAGCCCCAATGCCTTCCTTCATACAAAACTGACACCCACTTTCCTTAAAAAATCGTGGCTCAAAATGGCATTTTTGGGCTGAGATAAGCACTTTGGTGACATTTTCCTGTAACTTGTTCCCAGTACATTCTAAGTGGCTGCTGACTTTGTGAGGTCTCTAAAAGTGGGTTTTAGGAGCCCAACACAAAATACATGAGCCCCAATGCCTTCCTTCATACAAAACTGACACCCACTTTCCTTAAAAAATCGTGGCTCAAAATGGCATTTTTGGGCTGAGATAAGCACTTTGGTGACATTTTCCTGTAACTTGTTCCCAGTACATTCTAAGTGGCTGCTGACTTTGTGAGGTCTCTAAAAGTGGGTTTTAGGAGCCCAACACAAAATACATGAGCCCTAATGCCTTCTTTCAGACAAAACTGACTTCCACTTTCTTAAAAAAATCTTGGGTCAAAATAGCATTATTAGACTGAGATAAGCACTTTGGTGACATTTTCCTGTAACTTGTTCCCAGTACATTCTAAGTGGCTGCTGACTTTGTGAGGTCTCTAAAAGTGGGTTTTAGGAGCCCAACACAAAATACATGAGCCCCAATGCCTTCCTTCATACAAAACTGACACCCACTTTCCTTAAAAAATCGTGGCTCAAAATGGCATTTTTGGGCTGAGATAAGCACTTTGGTGACATTTTCCTGTAACTTGTTCCCAGTACATTCTAAGTGGCTGCTGACTTTGTGAGGTCTCTAAAAGTGGGTTTTAGGAGCCCAACACAAAATACATGAGCCCTAATGCCTTCTTTCAGACAAAACTGACTTCCACTTTCTTAAAAAAATCTTGGGTCAAAATAGCATTATTAGACTGAGATAAGCACTTTGGTGACATTTTCCTGTAACTTGTTCCCAGTACATTCTAAGTGGCTGCTGACTTTGTGAGGTCTCTAAAAGTGGGTTTTAGGAGCCCAACACAAAATACATGAGCCCCAATGCCTTCCTTCATACAAAACTGACACCCACTTTCCTTAAAAAATCGTGGCTCAAAATGGCATTTTTGGGCTGAGATAAGCACTTTGGTGACATTTTCCTGTAACTTGTTCCCAGTACATTCTAAGTGGCTGCTGACTTTGTGAGGTCTCTAAAAGTGGGTTTTAGGAGCCCAACACAAAATACATGAGCCCTAATGCCTTCTTTCAGACAAAACTGACTTCCACTTTCTTAAAAAAATCTTGGGTCAAAATAGCATTATTAGACTGAGATAAGCACTTTGGTGACATTTTCCTGTAACTTGTTCCCAGTACATTCTAAGTGGCTGCTGACTTTGTGAGGTCTCTAAAAGTGGGTTTTAGGAGCCCAACACAAAATACATGAGCCCCAATGCCTTCCTTCATACAAAACTGACACCCACTTTCCTTAAAAAATCGTGGCTCAAAATGGCATTTTTGGGCTGAGATAAGCACTTTGGTGACATTTTCCTGTAACTTGTTCCCAGTACATTCTAAGTGGCTGCTGACTTTGTGAGGTCTCTAAAAGTGGGTTTTAGGAGCCCAACACAAAATACATGAGCCCTAATGCCTTCTTTCAGACAAAACTGACTTCCACTTTCTTAAAAAAATCTTGGGTCAAAATAGCATTATTAGACTGAGATAAGCACTTTGGTGACATTTTCCTGTAACTTGTTCCCAGTACATTCTAAGTGGCTGCTGACTTTGTGAGGTCTCTAAAAGTGGGTTTTAGGAGCCCAACACAAAATACATGAGCCCCAATGCCTTCCTTCATACAAAACTGACACCCACTTTCCTTAAAAAATCGTGGCTCAAAATGGCATTTTTGGGCTGAGATAAGCACTTTGGTGACATTTTCCTGTAACTTGTTCCCAGTACATTCTAAGTGGCTGCTGACTTTGTGAGGTCTCTAAAAGTGGGTTTTAGGAGCCCAACACAAAATACATGAGCCCCAATGCCTTCCTTCATACAAAACTGACACCCACTTTCCTTAAAAAATCGTGGCTCAAAATGGCATTTTTGGGCTGAGATAAGCACTTTGGTGACATTTTCCTGTAACTTGTTCCCAGTACATTCTAAGTGGCTGCTGACTTTGTGAGGTCTCTAAAAGTGGGTTTTAGGAGCCCAACACAAAATACATGAGCCCTAATGCCTTCTTTCAGACAAAACTGACACCCACTTTCTTTAAAAAATCGTGGTTCAAAATAGCATTTTTGGGCTGAGATAAGCACTTTGGTGACATTTTCCTGTAACTTGTTCCCAGTACATTCTAAGTGGCTGCTGACTTTGTGAGGTCTCTAAAAGTGGGTTTTAGGAGCCCAACACAAAATACATGAGCCCTAATGCCTTCCTTCAGACAGAACTGACACCCACTTTCTTTAAAAAATCGTGGTTCAAAATAGCATTTTTGGGCTGAGATAAGCACTTTGGTGACATTTTCCTGTAACTTGTTCCCAGTACATTTTAAGTGGCTGCTGACTTTGTGAGGTCTGTAAAATTGGGTTTTAGGAGCCCAACACAAAATACATGAGCCCTAATGCCTTCTTTCAGACAAAACTGACTTCCACTTTCTTAAAAAAATCTTGGGTCAAAATAGCATTATTAGACTGAGATAAGCACTTTGGTGACATTTTCCTGTAACTTGTTCCCAGTACATTCTAAGTGGCTGCTGACTTTGTGAGGTCTCTAAAAGTGGGTTTTAGGAGCCCAACACAAAATACATGAGCCCTAATGCCTTCTTTCAGACAAAACTGACACCCACTTTCTTTAAAAAATCTTGGGTCAAAATAGCATTTTTAGACTGAGATAAGCACTTTGGTGACATTTTCCTGTAACTTGTTCCCAGTACATTCTAAGTGGCTGCTGACTTTGTGAGGTCTCTAAAAGTGGGTTTTAGGAGCCCAACACAAAATACATGAGCCCCAATGCCTTCCTTCATACAAAACTGACACCCACTTTCCTTAAAAAATCGTGGCTCAAAATGGCATTTTTGGGCTGAGATAAGCACTTTGGTGACATTTTCCTGTAACTTGTTCCCAGTACATTCTAAGTGGCTGCTGACTTTGTGAGGTCTCTAAAAGTGGGTTTTAGGAGCCCAACACAAAATACATGAGCCCTAATGCCTTCTTTCAGACAAAACTGACTTCCACTTTCTTAAAAAAATCTTGGGTCAAAATAGCATTATTAGACTGAGATAAGCACTTTGGTGACATTTTCCTGTAACTTGTTCCCAGTACATTCTAAGTGGCTGCTGACTTTGTGAGGTCTCTAAAAGTGGGTTTTAGGAGCCCAACACAAAATACATGAGCCCCAATGCCTTCCTTCATACAAAACTGACACCCACTTTCCTTAAAAAATCGTGGCTCAAAATGGCATTTTTGGGCTGAGATAAGCACTTTGGTGACATTTTCCTGTAACTTGTTCCCAGTACATTCTAAGTGGCTGCTGACTTTGTGAGGTCTCTAAAAGTGGGTTTTAGGAGCCCAACACAAAATACATGAGCCCTAATGCCTTCTTTCAGACAAAACTGACTTCCACTTTCTTAAAAAAATCTTGGGTCAAAATAGCATTATTAGACTGAGATAAGCACTTTGGTGACATTTTCCTGTAACTTGTTCCCAGTACATTCTAAGTGGCTGCTGACTTTGTGAGGTCTCTAAAAGTGGGTTTTAGGAGCCCAACACAAAATACATGAGCCCCAATGCCTTCCTTCATACAAAACTGACACCCACTTTCCTTAAAAAATCGTGGCTCAAAATGGCATTTTTGGGCTGAGATAAGCACTTTGGTGACATTTTCCTGTAACTTGTTCCCAGTACATTCTAAGTGGCTGCTGACTTTGTGAGGTCTCTAAAAGTGGGTTTTAGGAGCCCAACACAAAATACATGAGCCCTAATGCCTTCTTTCAGACAAAACTGACTTCCACTTTCTTAAAAAAATCTTGGGTCAAAATAGCATTATTAGACTGAGATAAGCACTTTGGTGACATTTTCCTGTAACTTGTTCCCAGTACATTCTAAGTGGCTGCTGACTTTGTGAGGTCTCTAAAAGTGGGTTTTAGGAGCCCAACACAAAATACATGAGCCCTAATGCCTTCTTTCAGACAAAACTGACACCCACTTTCTTTAAAAAATCTTGGGTCAAAATAACATTTTTAGACTGAGATAAGCACTTTGGTGACATTTTCCTGTAACTTGTTCCCAGTACATTCTAAGTGGCTGCTGACTTTGTGAGGTCTCTAAAAGTGGGTTTTAGGAGCCCAACACAAAATACATGAGCCCCAATGCCTTCCTTCATACAAAACTGACACCCACTTTCCTTAAAAAATCGTGGCTCAAAATGGCATTTTTGGGCTGAGATAAGCACTTTGGTGACATTTTCCTGTAACTTGTTCCCAGTACATTCTAAGTGGCTGCTGACTTTGTGAGGTCTCTAAAAGTGGGTTTTAGGAGCCCAACACAAAATACATGAGCCCTAATGCCTTCTTTCAGACAAAACTGACTTCCACTTTCTTAAAAAAATCTTGGGTCAAAATAGCATTATTAGACTGAGATAAGCACTTTGGTGACATTTTCCTGTAACTTGTTCCCAGTACATTCTAAGTGGCTGCTGACTTTGTGAGGTCTCTAAAAGTGGGTTTTAGGAGCCCAACACAAAATACATGAGCCCCAATGCCTTCCTTCATACAAAACTGACACCCACTTTCCTTAAAAAATCGTGGCTCAAAATGGCATTTTTGGGCTGAGATAAGCACTTTGGTGACATTTTCCTGTAACTTGTTCCCAGTACATTCTAAGTGGCTGCTGACTTTGTGAGGTCTCTAAAAGTGGGTTTTAGGAGCCCAACACAAAATACATGAGCCCCAATGCCTTCCTTCATACAAAACTGACACCCACTTTCCTTAAAAAATCGTGGCTCAAAATGGCATTTTTGGGCTGAGATAAGCACTTTGGTGACATTTTCCTGTAACTTGTTCCCAGTACATTCTAAGTGGCTGCTGACTTTGTGAGGTCTCTAAAAGTGGGTTTTAGGAGCCCAACACAAAATACATGAGCCCTAATGCCTTCTTTCAGACAAAACTGACTTCCACTTTCTTAAAAAAATCTTGGGTCAAAATAGCATTATTAGACTGAGATAAGCACTTTGGTGACATTTTCCTGTAACTTGTTCCCAGTACATTCTAAGTGGCTGCTGACTTTGTGAGGTCTCTAAAAGTGGGTTTTAGGAGCCCAACACAAAATACATGAGCCCCAATGCCTTCCTTCATACAAAACTGACACCCACTTTCCTTAAAAAATCGTGGCTCAAAATGGCATTTTTGGGCTGAGATAAGCACTTTGGTGACATTTTCCTGTAACTTGTTCCCAGTACATTCTAAGTGGCTGCTGACTTTGTGAGGTCTCTAAAAGTGGGTTTTAGGAGCCCAACACAAAATACATGAGCCCTAATGCCTTCTTTCAGACAAAACTGACTTCCACTTTCTTAAAAAAATCTTGGGTCAAAATAGCATTATTAGACTGAGATAAGCACTTTGGTGACATTTTCCTGTAACTTGTTCCCAGTACATTCTAAGTGGCTGCTGACTTTGTGAGGTCTCTAAAAGTGGGTTTTAGGAGCCCAACACAAAATACATGAGCCCCAATGCCTTCCTTCATACAAAACTGACACCCACTTTCCTTAAAAAATCGTGGCTCAAAATGGCATTTTTGGGCTGAGATAAGCACTTTGGTGACATTTTCCTGTAACTTGTTCCCAGTACATTCTAAGTGGCTGCTGACTTTGTGAGGTCTCTAAAAGTGGGTTTTAGGAGCCCAACACAAAATACATGAGCCCTAATGCCTTCCTTCAGACAGAACTGACACCCACTTTCTTTAAAAAATCGTGGTTCAAAATAGCATTTTTGGGCTGAGATAAGCACTTTGGTGACATTTTCCTGTAACTTGTTCCCAGTACATTTTAAGTGGCTGCTGACTTTGTGAGGTCTGTAAAATTGGGTTTTAGGAGCCCAACACAAAATACATGAGCCCTAATGCCTTCTTTCAGACAAAACTGACTTCCACTTTCTTAAAAAAATCTTGGGTCAAAATAGCATTATTAGACTGAGATAAGCACTTTGGTGACATTTTCCTGTAACTTGTTCCCAGTACATTCTAAGTGGCTGCTGACTTTGTGAGGTCTCTAAAAGTGGGTTTTAGGAGCCCAACACAAAATACATGAGCCCCAATGCCTTCCTTCATACAAAACTGACACCCACTTTCCTTAAAAAATCGTGGCTCAAAATGGCATTTTTGGGCTGAGATAAGCACTTTGGTGACATTTTCCTGTAACTTGTTCCCAGTACATTCTAAGTGGCTGCTGACTTTGTGAGGTCTCTAAAAGTGGGTTTTAGGAGCCCAACACAAAATACATGAGCCCTAATGCCTTCCTTCAGACAGAACTGACACCCACTTTCTTTAAAAAATCGTGGTTCAAAATAGCATTTTTGGGCTGAGATAAGCACTTTGGTGACATTTTCCTGTAACTTGTTCCCAGTACATTTTAAGTGGCTGCTGACTTTGTGAGGTCTGTAAAATTGGGTTTTAGGAGCCCAACACAAAATACATGAGCCCTAATGCCTTCTTTCAGACAAAACTGACTTCCACTTTCTTAAAAAAATCTTGGGTCAAAATAGCATTATTAGACTGAGATAAGCACTTTGGTGACATTTTCCTGTAACTTGTTCCCAGTACATTCTAAGTGGCTGCTGACTTTGTGAGGTCTCTAAAAGTGGGTTTTAGGAGCCCAACACAAAATACATGAGCCCCAATGCCTTCCTTCATACAAAACTGACACCCACTTTCCTTAAAAAATCGTGGCTCAAAATGGCATTTTTGGGCTGAGATAAGCACTTTGGTGACATTTTCCTGTAACTTGTTCCCAGTACATTCTAAGTGGCTGCTGACTTTGTGAGGTCTCTAAAAGTGGGTTTTAGGAGCCCAACACAAAATACATGAGCCCTAATGCCTTCTTTCAGACAAAACTGACTTCCACTTTCTTAAAAAAATCTTGGGTCAAAATAGCATTATTAGACTGAGATAAGCACTTTGGTGACATTTTCCTGTAACTTGTTCCCAGTACATTCTAAGTGGCTGCTGACTTTGTGAGGTCTCTAAAAGTGGGTTTTAGGAGCCCAACACAAAATACATGAGCCCCAATGCCTTCCTTCATACAAAACTGACACCCACTTTCCTTAAAAAATCGTGGCTCAAAATGGCATTTTTGGGCTGAGATAAGCACTTTGGTGACATTTTCCTGTAACTTGTTCCCAGTACATTCTAAGTGGCTGCTGACTTTGTGAGGTCTCTAAAAGTGGGTTTTAGGAGCCCAACACAAAATACATGAGCCCTAATGCCTTCTTTCAGACAAAACTGACACCCACTTTCTTTAAAAAATCGTGGTTCAAAATAGCATTTTTGGGCTGAGATAAGCACTTTGGTGACATTTTCCTGTAACTTGTTCCCAGTACATTCTAAGTGGCTGCTGACTTTGTGAGGTCTCTAAAAGTGGGTTTTAGGAGCCCAACACAAAATACATGAGCCCTAATGCCTTCCTTCAGACAGAACTGACACCCACTTTCTTTAAAAAATCGTGGTTCAAAATAGCATTTTTGGGCTGAGATAAGCACTTTGGTGACATTTTCCTGTAACTTGTTCCCAGTACATTTTAAGTGGCTGCTGACTTTGTGAGGTCTGTAAAATTGGGTTTTAGGAGCCCAACACAAAATACATGAGCCCTAATGCCTTCTTTCAGACAAAACTGACTTCCACTTTCTTAAAAAAATCTTGGGTCAAAATAGCATTATTAGACTGAGATAAGCACTTTGGTGACATTTTCCTGTAACTTGTTCCCAGTACATTCTAAGTGGCTGCTGACTTTGTGAGGTCTCTAAAAGTGGGTTTTAGGAGCCCAACACAAAATACATGAGCCCTAATGCCTTCTTTCAGACAAAACTGACACCCACTTTCTTTAAAAAATCTTGGGTCAAAATAGCATTTTTAGACTGAGATAAGCACTTTGGTGACATTTTCCTGTAACTTGTTCCCAGTACATTCTAAGTGGCTGCTGACTTTGTGAGGTCTCTAAAAGTGGGTTTTAGGAGCCCAACACAAAATACATGAGCCCCAATGCCTTCCTTCATACAAAACTGACACCCACTTTCCTTAAAAAATCGTGGCTCAAAATGGCATTTTTGGGCTGAGATAAGCACTTTGGTGACATTTTCCTGTAACTTGTTCCCAGTACATTCTAAGTGGCTGCTGACTTTGTGAGGTCTCTAAAAGTGGGTTTTAGGAGCCCAACACAAAATACATGAGCCCTAATGCCTTCTTTCAGACAAAACTGACTTCCACTTTCTTAAAAAAATCTTGGGTCAAAATAGCATTATTAGACTGAGATAAGCACTTTGGTGACATTTTCCTGTAACTTGTTCCCAGTACATTCTAAGTGGCTGCTGACTTTGTGAGGTCTCTAAAAGTGGGTTTTAGGAGCCCAACACAAAATACATGAGCCCCAATGCCTTCCTTCATACAAAACTGACACCCACTTTCCTTAAAAAATCGTGGCTCAAAATGGCATTTTTGGGCTGAGATAAGCACTTTGGTGACATTTTCCTGTAACTTGTTCCCAGTACATTCTAAGTGGCTGCTGACTTTGTGAGGTCTCTAAAAGTGGGTTTTAGGAGCCCAACACAAAATACATGAGCCCCAATGCCTTCCTTCATACAAAACTGACACCCACTTTCCTTAAAAAATCGTGGCTCAAAATGGCATTTTTGGGCTGAGATAAGCACTTTGGTGACATTTTCCTGTAACTTGTTCCCAGTACATTCTAAGTGGCTGCTGACTTTGTGAGGTCTCTAAAAGTGGGTTTTAGGAGCCCAACACAAAATACATGAGCCCTAATGCCTTCTTTCAGACAAAACTGACTTCCACTTTCTTAAAAACATCTTGGGTCAAAATAGCATTATTAGACTGAGATAAGCACTTTGGTGACATTTTCCTGTAACTTGTTCCCAGTACATTCTAAGTGGCTGCTGACTTTGTGAGGTCTCTAAAAGTGGGTTTTAGGAGCCCAACACAAAATACATGAGCCCCAATGCCTTCCTTCATACAAAACTGACACCCACTTTCCTTAAAAAATCGTGGCTCAAAATGGCATTTTTGGGCTGAGATAAGCACTTTGGTGACATTTTCCTGTAACTTGTTCCCAGTACATTCTAAGTGGCTGCTGACTTTGTGAGGTCTCTAAAAGTGGGTTTTAGGAGCCCAACACAAAATACATGAGCCCTAATGCCTTCTTTCAGACAAAACTGACTTCCACTTTCTTAAAAAAATCTTGGGTCAAAATAGCATTATTAGACTGAGATAAGCACTTTGGTGACATTTTCCTGTAACTTGTTCCCAGTACATTCTAAGTGGCTGCTGACTTTGTGAGGTCTCTAAAAGTGGGTTTTAGGAGCCCAACACAAAATACATGAGCCCCAATGCCTTCCTTCATACAAAACTGACACCCACTTTCCTTAAAAAATCGTGGCTCAAAATGGCATTTTTGGGCTGAGATAAGCACTTTGGTGACATTTTCCTGTAACTTGTTCCCAGTACATTCTAAGTGGCTGCTGACTTTGTGAGGTCTCTAAAAGTGGGTTTTAGGAGCCCAACACAAAATACATGAGCCCTAATGCCTTCCTTCAGACAGAACTGACAACCACTTTCTTTAAAAAATCGTGGTTCAAAATAGCATTTTTGGGCTGAGATAAGCACTTTGGTGACATTTTCCTGTAACTTGTTCCCAGTACATTTTAAGTGGCTGCTGACTTTGTGAGGTCTGTAAAATTGGGTTTTAGGAGCCCAACACAAAATACATGAGCCCTAATGCCTTCTTTCAGACAAAACTGACTTCCACTTTCTTAAAAAAATCTTGGGTCAAAATAGCATTATTAGACTGAGATAAGCACTTTGGTGACATTTTCCTGTAACTTGTTCCCAGTACATTCTAAGTGGCTGCTGACTTTGTGAGGTCTCTAAAAGTGGGTTTTAGGAGCCCAACACAAAATACATGAGCCCCAATGCCTTCCTTCATACAAAACTGACACCCACTTTCCTTAAAAAATCGTGGCTCAAAATGGCATTTTTGGGCTGAGATAAGCACTTTGGTGACATTTTCCTGTAACTTGTTCCCAGTACATTCTAAGTGGCTGCTGACTTTGTGAGGTCTCTAAAAGTGGGTTTTAGGAGCCCAACACAAAATACATGAGCCCCAATGCCTTCCTTCATACAAAACTGACACCCACTTTCCTTAAAAAATCGTGGCTCAAAATGGCATTTTTGGGCTGAGATAAGCACTTTGGTGACATTTTCCTGTAACTTGTTCCCAGTACATTCTAAGTGGCTGCTGACTTTGTGAGGTCTCTAAAAGTGGGTTTTAGGAGCCCAACACAAAATACATGAGCCCTAATGCCTTCTTTCAGACAAAACTGACTTCCACTTTCTTAAAAAAATCTTGGGTCAAAATAGCATTATTAGACTGAGATAAGCACTTTGGTGACATTTTCCTGTAACTTGTTCCCAGTACATTCTAAGTGGCTGCTGACTTTGTGAGGTCTCTAAAAGTGGGTTTTAGGAGCCCAACACAAAATACATGAGCCCCAATGCCTTCCTTCATACAAAACTGACACCCACTTTCCTTAAAAAATCGTGGCTCAAAATGGCATTTTTGGGCTGAGATAAGCACTTTGGTGACATTTTCCTGTAACTTGTTCCCAGTACATTCTAAGTGGCTGCTGACTTTGTGAGGTCTCTAAAAGTGGGTTTTAGGAGCCCAACACAAAATACATGAGCCCTAATGCCTTCTTTCAGACAAAACTGACTTCCACTTTCTTAAAAAAATCTTGGGTCAAAATAGCATTATTAGACTGAGATAAGCACTTTGGTGACATTTTCCTGTAACTTGTTCCCAGTACATTCTAAGTGGCTGCTGACTTTGTGAGGTCTCTAAAAGTGGGTTTTAGGAGCCCAACACAAAATACATGAGCCCCAATGCCTTCCTTCATACAAAACTGACACCCACTTTCCTTAAAAAATCGTGGCTCAAAATGGCATTTTTGGGCTGAGATAAGCACTTTGGTGACATTTTCCTGTAACTTGTTCCCAGTACATTCTAAGTGGCTGCTGACTTTGTGAGGTCTCTAAAAGTGGGTTTTAGGAGCCCAACACAAAATACATGAGCCCTAATGCCTTCCTTCAGACAGAACTGACAACCACTTTCTTTAAAAAATCGTGGTTCAAAATAGCATTTTTGGGCTGAGATAAGCACTTTGGTGACATTTTCCTGTAACTTGTTCCCAGTACATTTTAAGTGGCTGCTGACTTTGTGAGGTCTGTAAAATTGGGTTTTAGGAGCCCAACACAAAATACATGAGCCCTAATGCCTTCTTTCAGACAAAACTGACTTCCACTTTCTTAAAAAAATCTTGGGTCAAAATAGCATTATTAGACTGAGATAAGCACTTTGGTGACATTTTCCTGTAACTTGTTCCCAGTACATTCTAAGTGGCTGCTGACTTTGTGAGGTCTCTAAAAGTGGGTTTTAGGAGCCCAACACAAAATACATGAGCCCCAATGCCTTCCTTCATACAAAACTGACACCCACTTTCCTTAAAAAATCGTGGCTCAAAATGGCATTTTTGGGCTGAGATAAGCACTTTGGTGACATTTTCCTGTAACTTGTTCCCAGTACATTCTAAGTGGCTGCTGACTTTGTGAGGTCTCTAAAAGTGGGTTTTAGGAGCCCAACACAAAATACATGAGCCCCAATGCCTTCCTTCATACAAAACTGACACCCACTTTCCTTAAAAAATCGTGGCTCAAAATGGCATTTTTGGGCTGAGATAAGCACTTTGGTGACATTTTCCTGTAACTTGTTCCCAGTACATTCTAAGTGGCTGCTGACTTTGTGAGGTCTCTAAAAGTGGGTTTTAGGAGCCCAACACAAAATACATGAGCCCTAATGCCTTCTTTCAGACAAAACTGACTTCCACTTTCTTAAAAAAATCTTGGGTCAAAATAGCATTATTAGACTGAGATAAGCACTTTGGTGACATTTTCCTGTAACTTGTTCCCAGTACATTCTAAGTGGCTGCTGACTTTGTGAGGTCTCTAAAAGTGGGTTTTAGGAGCCCAACACAAAATACATGAGCCCCAATGCCTTCCTTCATACAAAACTGACACCCACTTTCCTTAAAAAATCGTGGCTCAAAATGGCATTTTTGGGCTGAGATAAGCACTTTGGTGACATTTTCCTGTAACTTGTTCCCAGTACATTCTAAGTGGCTGCTGACTTTGTGAGGTCTCTAAAAGTGGGTTTTAGGAGCCCAACACAAAATACATGAGCCCTAATGCCTTCCTTCAGACAGAACTGACAACCACTTTCTTTAAAAAATCGTGGTTCAAAATAGCATTTTTGGGCTGAGATAAGCACTTTGGTGACATTTTCCTGTAACTTGTTCCCAGTACATTTTAAGTGGCTGCTGACTTTGTGAGGTCTGTAAAATTGGGTTTTAGGAGCCCAACACAAAATACATGAGCCCTAATGCCTTCTTTCAGACAAAACTGACTTCCACTTTCTTAAAAAAATCTTGGGTCAAAATAGCATTATTAGACTGAGATAAGCACTTTGGTGACATTTTCCTGTAACTTGTTCCCAGTACATTCTAAGTGGCTGCTGACTTTGTGAGGTCTCTAAAAGTGGGTTTTAGGAGCCCAACACAAAATACATGAGCCCCAATGCCTTCCTTCATACAAAACTGACACCCACTTTCCTTAAAAAATCGTGGCTCAAAATGGCATTTTTGGGCTGAGATAAGCACTTTGGTGACATTTTCCTGTAACTTGTTCCCAGTACATTCTAAGTGGCTGCTGACTTTGTGAGGTCTCTAAAAGTGGGTTTTAGGAGCCCAACACAAAATACATGAGCCCCAATGCCTTCCTTCATACAAAACTGACACCCACTTTCCTTAAAAAATCGTGGCTCAAAATGGCATTTTTGGGCTGAGATAAGCACTTTGGTGACATTTTCCTGTAACTTGTTCCCAGTACATTCTAAGTGGCTGCTGACTTTGTGAGGTCTCTAAAAGTGGGTTTTAGGAGCCCAACACAAAATACATGAGCCCTAATGCCTTCTTTCAGACAAAACTGACTTCCACTTTCTTAAAAAAATCTTGGGTCAAAATAGCATTATTAGACTGAGATAAGCACTTTGGTGACATTTTCCTGTAACTTGTTCCCAGTACATTCTAAGTGGCTGCTGACTTTGTGAGGTCTCTAAAAGTGGGTTTTAGGAGCCCAACACAAAATACATGAGCCCCAATGCCTTCCTTCATACAAAACTGACACCCACTTTCCTTAAAAAATCGTGGCTCAAAATGGCATTTTTGGGCTGAGATAAGCACTTTGGTGACATTTTCCTGTAACTTGTTCCCAGTACATTCTAAGTGGCTGCTGACTTTGTGAGGTCTCTAAAAGTGGGTTTTAGGAGCCCAACACAAAATACATGAGCCCTAATGCCTTCTTTCAGACAAAACTGACTTCCACTTTCTTAAAAAAATCTTGGGTCAAAATAGCATTATTAGACTGAGATAAGCACTTTGGTGACATTTTCCTGTAACTTGTTCCCAGTACATTCTAAGTGGCTGCTGACTTTGTGAGGTCTCTAAAAGTGGGTTTTAGGAGCCCAACACAAAATACATGAGCCCCAATGCCTTCCTTCATACAAAACTGACACCCACTTTCCTTAAAAAATCGTGGCTCAAAATGGCATTTTTGGGCTGAGATAAGCACTTTGGTGACATTTTCCTGTAACTTGTTCCCAGTACATTCTAAGTGGCTGCTGACTTTGTGAGGTCTCTAAAAGTGGGTTTTAGGAGCCCAACACAAAATACATGAGCCCTAATGCCTTCCTTCAGACAGAACTGACACCCACTTTCTTTAAAAAATCGTGGTTCAAAATAGCATTTTTGGGCTGAGATAAGCACTTTGGTGACATTTTCCTGTAACTTGTTCCCAGTACATTTTAAGTGGCTGCTGACTTTGTGAGGTCTGTAAAATTGGGTTTTAGGAGCCCAACACAAAATACATGAGCCCTAATGCCTTCTTTCAGACAAAACTGACTTCCACTTTCTTAAAAAAATCTTGGGTCAAAATAGCATTATTAGACTGAGATAAGCACTTTGGTGACATTTTCCTGTAACTTGTTCCCAGTACATTCTAAGTGGCTGCTGACTTTGTGAGGTCTCTAAAAGTGGGTTTTAGGAGCCCAACACAAAATACATGAGCCCCAATGCCTTCCTTCATACAAAACTGACACCCACTTTCCTTAAAAAATCGTGGCTCAAAATGGCATTTTTGGGCTGAGATAAGCACTTTGGTGACATTTTCCTGTAACTTGTTCCCAGTACATTCTAAGTGGCTGCTGACTTTGTGAGGTCTCTAAAAGTGGGTTTTAGGAGCCCAACACAAAATACATGAGCCCTAATGCCTTCTTTCAGACAAAACTGACTTCCACTTTCTTAAAAAAATCTTGGGTCAAAATAGCATTATTAGACTGAGATAAGCACTTTGGTGACATTTTCCTGTAACTTGTTCCCAGTACATTCTAAGTGGCTGCTGACTTTGTGAGGTCTCTAAAAGTGGGTTTTAGGAGCCCAACACAAAATACATGAGCCCCAATGCCTTCCTTCATACAAAACTGACACCCACTTTCCTTAAAAAATCGTGGCTCAAAATGGCATTTTTGGGCTGAGATAAGCACTTTGGTGACATTTTCCTGTAACTTGTTCCCAGTACATTCTAAGTGGCTGCTGACTTTGTGAGGTCTCTAAAAGTGGGTTTTAGGAGCCCAACACAAAATACATGAGCCCTAATGCCTTCTTTCAGACAAAACTGACTTCCACTTTCTTAAAAAAATCTTGGGTCAAAATAGCATTATTAGACTGAGATAAGCACTTTGGTGACATTTTCCTGTAACTTGTTCCCAGTACATTCTAAGTGGCTGCTGACTTTGTGAGGTCTCTAAAAGTGGGTTTTAGGAGCCCAACACAAAATACATGAGCCCCAATGCCTTCCTTCATACAAAACTGACACCCACTTTCCTTAAAAAATCGTGGCTCAAAATGGCATTTTTGGGCTGAGATAAGCACTTTGGTGACATTTTCCTGTAACTTGTTCCCAGTACATTCTAAGTGGCTGCTGACTTTGTGAGGTCTCTAAAAGTGGGTTTTAGGAGCCCAACACAAAATACATGAGCCCTAATGCCTTCTTTCAGACAAAACTGACTTCCACTTTCTTAAAAAAATCTTGGGTCAAAATAGCATTATTAGACTGAGATAAGCACTTTGGTGACATTTTCCTGTAACTTGTTCCCAGTACATTCTAAGTGGCTGCTGACTTTGTGAGGTCTCTAAAAGTGGGTTTTAGGAGCCCAACACAAAATACATGAGCCCCAATGCCTTCCTTCATACAAAACTGACACCCACTTTGCTTAAAAAATCGTGGCTCAAAATGGCATTTTTGGGCTGAGATAAGCACTTTGGTGACATTTTCCTGTAACTTGTTCCCAGTACATTCTAAGTGGCTGCTGACTTTGTGAGGTCTCTAAAAGTGGGTTTTAGGAGCCCAACACAAAATACATGAGCCCTAATGCCTTCTTTCAGACAAAACTGACTTCCACTTTCTTAAAAAAATCTTGGGTCAAAATAGCATTATTAGACTGAGATAAGCACTTTGGTGACATTTTCCTGTAACTTGTTCCCAGTACATTCTAAGTGGCTGCTGACTTTGTGAGGTCTCTAAAAGTGGGTTTTAGGAGCCCAACACAAAATACATGAGCCCTAATGCCTTCTTTCAGACAAAACTGACTTCCACTTTCTTAAAAAAATCTTGGGTCAAAATAGCATTATTAGACTGAGATAAGCACTTTGGTGACATTTTCCTGTAACTTGTTCCCAGTACATTCTAAGTGGCTGCTGACTTTGTGAGGTCTCTAAAAGTGGGTTTTAGGAGCCCAACACAAAATACATGAGCCCCAATGCCTTCCTTCATACAAAACTGACACCCACTTTCCTTAAAAAATCGTGGCTCAAAATGGCATTTTTGGGCTGAGATAAGCACTTTGGTGACATTTTCCTGTAACTTGTTCCCAGTACATTCTAAGTGGCTGCTGACTTTGTGAGGTCTCTAAAAGTGGGTTTTAGGAGCCCAACACAAAATACATGAGCCCCAATGCCTTCCTTCATACAAAACTGACACCCACTTTCCTTAAAAAATCGTGGCTCAAAATGGCATTTTTGGGCTGAGATAAGCACTTTGGTGACATTTTCCTGTAACTTGTTCCCAGTACATTCTAAGTGGCTGCTGACTTTGTGAGGTCTCTAAAAGTGGGTTTTAGGAGCCCAACACAAAATACATGAGCCCTAATGCCTTCTTTCAGACAAAACTGACTTCCACTTTCTTAAAAAAATCTTGGGTCAAAATAGCATTATTAGACTGAGATAAGCACTTTGGTGACATTTTCCTGTAACTTGTTCCCAGTACATTCTAAGTGGCTGCTGACTTTGTGAGGTCTCTAAAAGTGGGTTTTAGGAGCCCAACACAAAATACATGAGCCCCAATGCCTTCCTTCATACAAAACTGACACCCACTTTCCTTAAAAAATCGTGGCTCAAAATGGCATTTTTGGGCTGAGATAAGCACTTTGGTGACATTTTCCTGTAACTTGTTCCCAGTACATTCTAAGTGGCTGCTGACTTTGTGAGGTCTCTAAAAGTGGGTTTTAGGAGCCCAACACAAAATACATGAGCCCTAATGCCTTCCTTCAGACAGAACTGACAACCACTTTCTTAAAAAATCGTGGTTCAAAATAGCATTTTTGGGCTGAGATAAGCACTTTGGTGACATTTTCCTGTAACTTGTTCCCAGTACATTTAAGTGGCTGCTGACTTTGTGAGGTCTGTAAAATTGGGTTTTAGGAGCCCAACACAAAATACATGAGCCCTAATGCCTTCTTTCAGACAAAACTGACTTCCACTTTCTTAAAAAATCTTGGGTCAAATAGCATTATTAGACTGAGATAAGCACTTTGGTGACATTTTCCTGTAACTTGTTCCCAGTACATTCTAAGTGGCTGCTGACTTTGTGAGGTCTCTAAAAGTGGGTTTTAGGAGCCCAACACAAAATACATGAGCCCAATGCCTTCCTTCATACAAAACTGACACCCACTTTCCTTAAAAAATCGTGGCTCAAAATGGCATTTTTGGGCTGAGATAAGCACTTTGGTGACATTTTCCTGTAACTTGTTCCCAGTACATTCTAAGTGGCTGCTGACTTTGTGAGGTCTCTAAAAGTGGGTTTTAGGAGCCCAACACAAAATACATGAGCCCCAATGCCTTCCTTCATACAAAACTGACACCCACTTTCCTTAAAAAATCGTGGCTCAAAATGGCATTTTTGGGCTGAGATAAGCACTTTGGTGACATTTTCCTGTAACTTGTTCCCAGTACATTCTAAGTGGCTGCTGACTTTGTGAGGTCTCTAAAAGTGGGTTTTAGGAGCCCAACACAAAATACATGAGCCCTAATGCCTTCTTCAGACAAAACTGACTTCCACTTTCTAAAAAAATCTTGGGTCAAAATAGCATTATTAGACTGAGATAAGCACTTTGGTGACATTTTCCTGTAACTTGTTCCCAGTACATTCTAAGTGGCTGCTGACTTTGTGAGGTCTCTAAAAGTGGGTTTTAGGAGCCCAACACAAAATACATGAGCCCTAATGCCTTCCTTCAGACAAAACTGACACCCACTTTCCTTAAAAAATCGTGGCTCAAAATAGCACTTTTGGGCTGAGATAAGCACTTTGGTGACATTTTCCTGTAACTTGTTCCAGTACATTCTAAGTGGCTGCTGACTTTGTGAGGTCTCTAAAAGTGGGTTTTAGGAGCCCAACACAAAATACATGAGCCCTAATGCCTTCCTTCAGACAAAACTGACACCCACTTTCCTTAAAAAATCGTGGCTCAAAATAGCACTTTTGGGCTGAGATAAGCACTTTGGTGACATTTTCCTGTAACTTGTTCCCAGTACATTCTAAGTGGCTGCTGACTTTGTGAGGTCTCTAAAAGTGGGTTTTAGGAGCCCAACACAAAATACATAAGCCCTAATGCCTTCTTTCAGACAAAACTGACACCCACTTTCCTAAAAAAATCTTGGGTCAAAATAGCATTTTTAGACTGAGATAAGCACTTTGGTGACATTTTCCTGTAACTTGTTCCCAGTACATTGTAAGTGGCTGCTGACTTTGTGAGGTCTCTAAAAGGTGGTTTTAGGAGCCCAACACAAAATACATGAGCCCTAATGCCTTCCTTCAGACAAAACTGACACCCACTTTCCTTAAAAAATCGTGGCTCAAAATAGCACTTTTGGGCTGAGATAAGCACTTTGGTGACATTTTCCTGTAACTTGTTCCCAGTACATTCTAAGTGGCTGCTGACTTTGTGAGGTCTCTAAAAGTGGGTTTTAGGAGCCCAACACAAAATACATGAGCCCTAATGCCTTCCTTCAGACAAAACTGACACCCACTTTCCTTAAAAAATCGTGGCTCAAAATAGCACTTTTGGGCTGAGATAAGCACTTTGGTGACATTTTCCTGTAACTTGTTCCAGTACATTCTAAGTGGCTGCTGACTTTGTGAGGTCTCTAAAAGTGGGTTTTAGGAGCCCAACACAAAATACATGAGCCCTAATGCCTTCCTTCAGACAAAACTGACACCCCACTTTCCTTAAAAAATCGTGGCTCAAAATAGCACTTTTGGGCTGAGATAAGCACTTTGGTGACATTTTCCTGTAACTTGTTCCAGTACATTCTAAGTGGCTGCTGACTTTGTGAGGTCTCTAAAAGTGGGTTTTAGGAGCCCAGCACAAAATACATGAGCCCTAATGCCTTCCTTCAGACAAAACTGACACCCACTTTCCTTAAAAAATCGTGGCTCAAAATAGCACTTTTGGGCTGAGATAAGCACTTTGGTGACATTTTCCTGTAACTTGTTCCCAGTACATTCTAAGTGGCTGCTGACTTTGTGAGGTCTCTAAAAGTGGTTTTAGGAGCCCAACACAAAATACATGAGCCCTAATGCCTTCTTCAGACAAAACTGACACCCACTTTCTTAAAAAAATCGTGGCTCAAAATAGCATTTTGGACTGAGATAAGCACTTTGGTGACATTTTCCTGTAACTTGTTCCCAGTACATTCTAAGTGGCTGCTGACTTTGTGAGGTCTCTAAAAGTGGGTTTTAGGAGCCCAACACAAAATACATGAGCCCTAATGCCTTCCTTCAGACAAAACTGACACCCACTTTCCTTAAAAAATCGTGGCTCAAAATAGCACTTTTGGGCTGAGATAAGCACTTTGGTGACATTTTCCTGTAACTTGTTCCCAGTACATTCTAAGTGGCTGCTGACTTTGTGAGGTCTCTAAAAGTGGGTTTTAGGAGCCCAACACAAAATACATGAGCCCTAATGCCTTCCTTCAGACAAAACTGACACCCACTTTCCTTAAAAAATCGTGGCTCAAAATAGCACTTTTTGGGCTGAGATAAGCACTTTGGTGACATTTTCCTGTAACTTGTTCCCAGTACATTCTAAGTGGCTGCTGACTTTGTGAGGTCTCTAAAAGTGGGTTTTAGGAGCCCAACACAAAATACATGAGCCCCAATGCCTTCCTTCATACAAAACTGACACCCACTTTCCTTAAAAAATCGTGGCTCAAAATGGCATTTTTGGGCTGAGATAAGCACTTTGGTGACATTTTCCTGTAACTTGTTCCCAGTACATTCTAAGTGGCTGCTGACTTTGTGAGGTCTCTAAAAGTCGGGTTTTAGGAGCCCAACACAAAA
>NW_027660708.1:0-100838 GCF_963280865.1 Gymnoscopelus braueri | reverse complement strand
ACAAGTTACAGGAAATATGTCACCAAAGTGCTTATCTCAGTCTAATAATGCTATTTTGACCCAAGATTTTTTTAAGAAAGTGGAAGTCAGTTTTGTCTGAAAGAAGGCATTAGGGCTCATGTATTTTGTGTTGGGCTCCTAAAACCCACTTTTAGAGACCTCACAAAGTCAGCAGCCACTTAGAATGTACTGGAACAAGTTACAGGAAAATGTCACCAAAGTGCTTATCTCAGCCCAAAAATGCCATTTTGAGCCACGATTTTTAAGGAAAGTGGTGTCAGTTTTGTATGAAGGAAGGCATTGGGGCTCATGTATTTTGTGTTGGGCTCCTAAAACCCACTTTTAGAGACCTCACAAAGTCAGCAGCCACTTAGAATGTACTGGGAACAAGTTACAGGAAAATGTCACCAAAGTGCTTATCTCAGTCTAATAATGCTATTTTGACCCAAGATTTTTTAAGAAAGTGGAAGTCAGTTTTGTCTGAAAGAAGGCATTAGGGCTCATGTATTTTGTGTTGGCTCCTAAAACCCACTTTTAGAGACCTCACAAAGTCAGCAGCCACTTAGAATGTACTGGGAACAAGTTACAGGAAAATGTCACCAAAGTGCTTATCTCAGCCCAAAAATGCCATTTTGAGCCACGATTTTTTAAGGAAAGTGGGTGTCAGTTTTGTATGAAGGAAGGCATTGGGGCTCATGTATTTTGTGTTGGCTCTAAAACCCACTTTTAGAGACCTCACAAAGTCAGCAGCCACTTAGAATGTACTGGGAACAAGTTACAGGAAAATGTCACCAAAGTGCTTATCTCAGTCTAATAATGCTATTTTGACCAAGATTTTTTAAGAAAGTGGATGTCAGTTTTGTATGAAGAAGGCATTAGGGCTCATGTATTTTGTGTTGGGCTCCTAAAACCCACTTTTAGAGACCTCACAAAGTCAGCAGCCACTTAGAATGTACTGGGAACAAGTTACAGGAAAATGTCACCAAAGTGCTTATCTCAGCCCAAAAATGCAATTTGAGCCCAAGATTTTTTAAGGAAAGTGGTGTCAGTTTTGTATGAAGAAGGCATTGGGGCTCATGTATTTTGTGTTGGGCTCCTAAACCCACTTTTAGAGACCTCACAAAGTCAGCAGCCACTTAGAATGTACTGGAACAAGTTACAGGAAAATGTCACCAAAGTGCTTATCTCAGCCCAAAATGCCATTTTGAGCCACGATTTTTTAAGGAAAGTGGGTGTCAGTTTTGTATGAAGGAAGGCATTGGGGCTCATGTATTTTGTGTTGGGCTCCTAAAACCCACTTTTAGAGACCTCACAAAGTCAGCAGCCACTTAGAATGTACTGGGAACAAGTTACAGGAAAATGTCACCAAAGTGCTTATCTCAGTCTAATAATGCTATTTTGACCCAAGATTTTTTTAAGAAAGTGGAAGTCAGTTTTGTCTGAAAGAAGGCATTAGGGCTCATGTATTTTGTGTTGGGCTCCTAAAACCCACTTTTAGAGACCTCACAAAGTCAGCAGCCACTTAGAATGTACTGGGAACAAGTTACAGGAAAATGTCACCAAAGTGCTTATCTCAGCCCAAAAATGCCATTTTGAGCCACGATTTTTTAAGGAAAGTGGGTGTCAGTTTGTATGAAGGAAGGCATTGGGGCTCATGTATTTTGTGTTGGGCTCCTAAAACCCACTTTAGAGACCTCACAAAGTCAGCAGCCACTTAGAATGTACTGGGAACAAGTTACAGGAAAATGTCACCAAAGTGCTTATCTCAGTCTAATAATGCTATTTTGACCCAAGATTTTTTTAAGAAAGTGGAAGTCAGTTTTGTCTGAAAGAAGGCATTAGGGCTCATGTATTTTGTGTTGGGCTCCTAAAACCCACTTTTAGAGACCTCACAAAGTCAGCAGCCACTTAGAATGTACTGGGAACAAGTTACAGGAAAATGTCACCAAAGTGCTTATCTCAGCCCAAAAATGCCATTTTGAGCCACGATTTTTTAAGGAAAGTGGGTGTCAGTTTTGTATGAAGGAAGGCATTGGGGCTCATGTATTTTGTGTTGGGCTCCTAAAACCACTTTTAGAGACCTCACAAAGTCAGCAGCCACTTAGAATGTACTGGGAACAAGTTACAGGAAAATGTCACCAAAGTGCTTATCTCAGTCTAATAATGCTATTTTGACCCAAGATTTTTTTAAGAAAGTGGAAGTCAGTTTGTCTGAAAGAAGGCATTAGGGCTCATGTATTTTGTGTTGGGCTCCTAAAACCCACTTTTAGAGACCTCACAAAGTCAGCAGCCACTTAGAATGTACTGGAACAAGTTACAGGAAAATGTCACCAAAGTGCTTATCTCAGCCCAAAAATGCCATTTTGAGCACGATTTTTAAGGAAAGTGGGTGTCAGTTTTGTATGAAGGAAGGCATTGGGGCTCATGTATTTTGTGTTGGGCTCCTAAAACCCACTTTTAGAGACCTCACAAAGTCAGCAGCCACTTAGAATGTACTGGGAACAAGTTACAGGAAAATGTCACCAAAGTGCTTATCTCAGTCTAATAATGCTATTTGACCCAAGATTTTTTTAAGAAAGTGGAAGTCAGTTTTGTCTGAAGAAGGCATTAGGGCTCATGTATTTTGTGTTGGGCTCCTAAAACCCACTTTTAGAGACCTCACAAAGTCAGCAGCCACTTAGAATGTACTGGGAACAAGTTACAGGAAAATGTCACCAAAGTGCTTATCTCAGCCCAAAAATGCCATTTTGAGCCACGATTTTTTAAGAAAGTGGGTGTCAGTTTTGTATGAAGGAAGGCATTGGGGCTCATGTATTTTGTGTTGGGCTCCTAAAACCCACTTTTAGAGACCTCACAAAGTCAGCAGCCACTTAGAATGTACTGGGAACAAGTTACAGGAAAATGTCACCAAAGTGCTTATCTCAGCCCAAAAATGCCATTTTGAGCCACGATTTTTTAAGGAAAGTGGGTGTCAGTTTTGTATGAAGGAAGGCATTGGGGCTCATGTATTTTGTGTTGGGCTCCTAAAACCCACTTTTAGAGACCTCACAAAGTCAGCAGCCACTTAGAATGTACTGGGAACAAGTTACAGGAAAATGTCACCAAAGTGCTTATCTCAGTCTAATAATGCTATTTTGACCCAAGATTTTTTTAAGAAAGTGGAAGAGTCAGTTTTGTCTGAAAGAAGGCATTAGGGCTCATGTATTTTGTGTTGGGCTCCTAAAACCCACTTTTAGAGACCTCACAAAGTCAGCAGCCACTTAGAATGTACTGGGAACAAGTTACAGGAAAATGTCACCAAAGTGCTTATCTCAGCCCAAAAATGCCATTTTGAGCCACGATTTTTTAAGGAAAGTGGGTGTCAGTTTTGTATGAAGGAAGGCATTGGGGCTCATGTATTTTGTGTTGGGCTCCTAAAACCCACTTTTAGAGACCTCACAAAGTCAGCAGCCACTTAGAATGTACTGGGAACAAGTTACAGGAAAATGTCACCAAAGTGCTTATCTCAGTCTAATAATGCTATTTTGACCCAAGATTTTTTTAAGAAAGTGGAAGTCAGTTTTGTCTGAAAGAAGGCATTAGGCTCATGTATTTTGTGTTGGGCTCCTAAAACCCACTTTTAGAGACCTCACAAAGTCAGCAGCCACTTAGAATGTACTGGGAACAAGTTACAGGAAAATGTCACCAAAGTGCTTATCTCAGCCCAAAATGCCATTTTGAGCCACGATTTTTTAAGGAAAGTGGGTGTCAGTTTTGTATGAAGGAAGGCATTGGGGCTCATGTATTTTGTGTTGGGCTCCTAAAACCCACTTTTAGAGACCTCACAAAGTCAGCAGCCACTTAGAATGTACTGGGAACAAGTTACAGGAAAATGTCACCAAAGTGCTTATCTCAGTCTAATAATGCTATTTTGACCCAAGATTTTTTAAGAAAGTGGAAGTCAGTTTTGTTGAAAGAAGGCATTAGGGCTCATGTATTTTGTGTTGGGCTCCTAAAACCCACTTTTAGAGACCTCACAAAGTCAGCAGCCACTTAGAATGTACTGGGAACAAGTTACAGGAAAATGTCACCAAAGTGCTTATCTCAGCCAAAAATGCCATTTTGAGCCACGATTTTTTAAGGAAAGTGGGTGTCAGTTTTGTATGAAGGAAGGCATTGGGGCTCATGTATTTTGTGTTGGGCTCCTAAAACCCACTTTTAGAGACCTCACAAAGTCAGCAGCCACTTAGAATGTACTGGGAACAAGTTACAGGAAAATGTCACCAAAGTGCTTATCTCAGTCTAATAATGCTATTTGACCCAAGATTTTTTTAAGAAAGTGGAAGTCAGTTTTGTCTGAAAGAAGGCATTAGGGCTCATGTATTTTGTGTTGGGCTCCTAAAACCCACTTTTAGAGACCTCACAAAGTCAGCAGCCACTTAGAATGTACTGGAACAAGTTACAGGAAAATGTCACCAAAGTGCTTATCTCAGCCCAAAAATGCCATTTTGAGCCACGATTTTTAAGGAAAGTGGGTGTCAGTTTTGTATGAAGGAAGGCATTGGGGCTCATGTATTTGTGTTGGGCTCCTAAAACCCACTTTTAGAGACCTCACAAAGTCAGCAGCCACTTAGAATGTACTGGGAACAAGTTACAGGAAAATGTCACCAAAGTGCTTATCTCAGTCTAATAATGCTATTTTGACCCAAGATTTTTTTAAGAAGTGGAAGTCAGTTTTGTCTGAAAGAAGGCATTAGGGCTCATGTATTTTGTGTTGGGCTCCTAAAACCCACTTTTAGAGACCTCACAAAGTCAGCAGCCACTTAGAATGTACTGGGAACAAGTTACAGGAAAATGTCACCAAAGTGCTTATCTCAGCCCAAAAATGCCATTTTGAGCCACGATTTTTTAAGGAAGTGGGTGTCAGTTTTGTATGAAGGAAGGCATTGGGGCTCATGTATTTTGTGTTGGGCTCCTAAAACCCACTTTTAGAGACCTCACAAAGTCAGCAGCCACTTAGAATGTACTGGGAACAAGTTACAGGAAAATGTCACCAAAGTGCTTATCTCAGCCCAAAAATGCCATTTGAGCCACGATTTTTTAAGGAAAGTGGGTGTCAGTTTTGTATGAAGGAAGGCATTGGGGCTCATGTATTTTGTGTTGGGCTCCTAAAACCCACTTTTAGAGACCTCACAAAGTCAGCAGCCACTTAGAATGTACTGGGAACAAGTTACAGGAAAATGTCACCAAAGTGCTTATCTCAGTCTAATAATGCTATTTTGACCCAAGATTTTTTAAGAAGTGGAAGTCAGTTTTGTCTGAAAGAAGGCATTAGGGCTCATGTATTTTGTGTTGGGCTCCTAAAACCCACTTTTAGAGACCTCACAAAGTCAGCAGCCACTTAGAATGTACTGGGAACAAGTTACAGGAAAATGTCACCAAAGTGCTTATCTCAGCCCAAAAATGCCATTTTGAGCCACGATTTTTTAAGGAAAGTGGGTGTCAGTTTTGTATGAAGGAAGGCATTGGGGCTCATGTATTTTGTGTTGGGCTCCTAAAACCCACTTTTAGAGACCTCACAAAGTCAGCAGCCACTTAGAATGTACTGGGAACAAGTTACAGGAAAATGTCACCAAAGTGCTTATCTCAGTCTAATAATGCTATTTTGACCCAAGATTTTTTAAGAAAGTGGAAGTCAGTTTTGTCTGAAAGAAGGCATTAGGGCTCATGTATTTTGTGTTGGGCTCCTAAAACCCACTTTTAGAGACCTCACAAAGTCAGCAGCCACTTAGAATGTACTGGGAACAAGTTACAGGAAAATGTCACCAAAGTGCTTATCTCAGCCCAAAAATGCCATTTTGAGCCACGATTTTTTAAGGAAAGTGGGTGTCAGTTTTGTATGAAGGAAGGCATTGGGGCTCATGTATTTTGTGTTGGGCTCCTAAAACCCACTTTTAGAGACTCACAAAGTCAGCAGCCACTTAGAATGTACTGGGAACAAGTTACAGGAAAATGTCACCAAAGTGCTTATCTCAGTCTAATAATGCTATTTTGACCCAAGATTTTTTTAAGAAAGTGGAAGTCAGTTTTGTCTGAAAGAAGGCATTAGGGCTCATGTATTTTGTGTTGGGCTCCTAAAACCCACTTTTAGAGACCTCACAAAGTCAGCAGCCACTTAGAATGTACTGGGAACAAGTTACAGGAAAATGTCACCAAAGTGCTTATCTCAGCCCAAAAATGCCATTTTGAGCCACGATTTTTTAAGGAAAGTGGTGTCAGTTTTGTATGAAGGAAGGCATTGGGGCTCATGTATTTTGTGTTGGGCTCCTAAAACCCACTTTTAGAGACCTCACAAAGTCAGCAGCCACTAGAATGTACTGGGAACAAGTTACAGGAAAATGTCACCAAGTGCTTATCTCAGTCTAATAATGCTATTTTGACCCAAGATTTTTTAAGAAAGTGGAAGTCAGTTTTGTCTGAAAGAAGGCATTAGGGCTCATGTATTTTGTGTTGGGCTCCTAAAACCCACTTTTAGAGACCTCACAAAGTCAGCAGCCACTTAGAATGTACTGGGAACAAGTTACAGGAAAATGTCACCAAAGTGCTTATCTCAGCCCAAAAATGCCATTTTGAGCCACGATTTTTTAAGGAAAGTGGGTGTCAGTTTGTATGAAGGAAGGCATTGGGCTCATGTATTTTGTGTTGGGCTCCTAAAACCCACTTTTAGAGACCTCACAAAGTCAGCAGCCACTTAGAATGTACTGGGAACAAGTTACAGGAAAATGTCACCAAAGTGCTTATCTCAGTCTAATAATGCTATTTTGACCCAAGATTTTTTTAAGAAAGTGGAAGTCAGTTTTGTCTGAAAGAAGGCATTAGGGCTCATGTATTTTGTGTTGGGCTCCTAAAACCCACTTCTTAGAGACCTCACAAAGTCAGCAGCCACTTAGAATGTACTGGGAACAAGTTACAGGAAAATGTCACCAAAGTGCTTATCTCAGCCCAAAAATGCCATTTTGAGCCACGATTTTTTAAGGAAAGTGGGTGTCAGTTTTGTATGAAGGAAGGCATTGGGGCTCATGTATTTTGTGTTGGGCTCCTAAAACCACTTTTAGAGACCTCACAAAGTCAGCAGCCACTTAGAATGTACTGGGAACAAGTTACAGGAAAATGTCACCAAAGTGCTTATCTCAGCCCAAAAATGCCATTTTGAGCCACGATTTTTTAAGGAAAGTGGGTGTCAGTTTTGTATGAAGGAAGGCATTGGGGCTCATGTATTTTGTGTTGGGCTCCTAAAACCCACTTTTAGAGACCTCACAAAGTCAGCAGCCACTTAGAATGTACTGGGAACAAGTTACAGGAAAATGTCACCAAAGTGCTTATCTCAGTCTAATAATGCTATTTTGACCCAAGATTTTTTTAAGAAAAAGTGGAAGTCAGTTTTGTCTGAAAGAAGGCATTAGGGCTCATGTATTTTGTGTTGGGCTCCTAAAACCCACTTTTAGAGACCTCACAAAGTCAGCAGCCACTTAGAATGTACTGGGAACAAGTTACAGGAAAATGTCACCAAAGTGCTTATCTCAGCCCAAAAATGCCATTTTGAGCCACGATTTTTTAAGGAAAGTGGGTGTCAGTTTTGTATGAAGGAAGGCATTGGGGCTCATGTATTTTGTGTTGGGCTCCTAAAACCCACTTTTAGAGACCTCACAAAGTCAGCAGCCACTTAGAATGTACTGGGAACAAGTTACAGGAAAATGTCACCAAAGTGCTTATCTCAGTCTAATAATGCTATTTTGACCCAAGATTTTTTTAAGAAAGTGGAAGTCAGTTTTGTCTGAAAGAAGGCATTAGGGCTCATGTATTTTGTGTTGGGCTCCTAAAACCCACTTTTAGAGACCTCACAAAGTCAGCAGCCACTTAGAATGTACTGGGAACAAGTTACAGGAAAATGTCACCAAAGTGCTTATCTCAGCCCAAAAATGCCATTTTGAGCCACGATTTTTTAAGGAAAGTGGGTGTCAGTTTTGTATGAAGGAAGGCATTGGGGCTCATGTATTTTGTGTTGGGCTCCTAAAACCCACTTTTAGAGACCTCACAAAGTCAGCAGCCACTTAGAATGTACTGGGAACAAGTTACAGGAAAATGTCACCAAAGTGCTTATCTCAGTCTAATAATGCTATTTTGACCCAAGATTTTTTTAAGAAAGTGGAAGTCAGTTTTGTCTGAAAGAAGGCATTAGGGCTCATGTATTTTGTGTTGGGCTCCTAAAACCCACTTTTAGAGACCTCACAAAGTCAGCAGCCACTTAGAATGTACTGGGAACAAGTTACAGGAAAATGTCACCAAAGTGCTTATCTCAGCCCAAAAATGCCATTTTGAGCCACGATTTTTTAAGGAAAGTGGGTGTCAGTTTTGTATGAAGGAAGGCATTGGGGCTCATGTATTTTGTGTTGGGCTCCTAAAACCCACTTTTAGAGACCTCACAAAGTCAGCAGCCACTTAGAATGTACTGGGAACAAGTTACAGGAAAATGTCACCAAAGTGCTTATCTCAGTCTAATAATGCTATTTTGACCCAAGATTTTTTTAAGAAAGTGGAAGTCAGTTTTGTCTGAAAGAAGGCATTAGGGCTCATGTATTTTGTGTTGGGCTCCTAAAACCCACTTTTAGAGACCTCACAAAGTCAGCAGCCACTTAGAATGTACTGGGAACAAGTTACAGGAAAATGTCACCAAAGTGCTTATCTCAGCCCAAAAATGCCATTTTGAGCCACGATTTTTTAAGGAAAGTGGGTGTCAGTTTTGTATGAAGGAAGGCATTGGGGCTCATGTATTTTGTGTTGGGCTCCTAAAACCCACTTTTAGAGACCTCACAAAGTCAGCAGCCACTTAGAATGTACTGGGAACAAGTTACAGGAAAATGTCACCAAAGTGCTTATCTCAGTCTAATAATGCTATTTTGACCCAAGATTTTTTTAAGAAAGTGGAAGTCAGTTTTGTCTGAAAGAAGGCATTAGGGCTCATGTATTTTGTGTTGGGCTCCTAAAACCCACTTTTAGAGACCTCACAAAGTCAGCAGCCACTTAGAATGTACTGGGAACAAGTTACAGGAAAATGTCACCAAAGTGCTTATCTCAGCCCAAAAATGCCATTTTGAGCCACGATTTTTTAAGGAAAGTGGGTGTCAGTTTTGTATGAAGGAAGGCATTGGGGCTCATGTATTTTGTGTTGGGCTCCTAAAACCCACTTTTAGAGACCTCACAAAGTCAGCAGCCACTTAGAATGTACTGGGAACAAGTTACAGGAAAATGTCACCAAAGTGCTTATCTCAGTCTAATAATGCTATTTTGACCCAAGATTTTTTTAAGAAAGTGGAAGTCAGTTTTGTCTGAAAGAAGGCATTAGGGCTCATGTATTTTGTGTTGGGCTCCTAAAACCCACTTTTAGAGACCTCACAAAGTCAGCAGCCACTTAGAATGTACTGGGAACAAGTTACAGGAAAATGTCACCAAAGTGCTTATCTCAGCCCAAAAATGCCATTTTGAGCCACGATTTTTTAAGGAAAGTGGGTGTCAGTTTTGTATGAAGGAAGGCATTGGGGCTCATGTATTTTGTGTTGGGCTCCTAAAACCCACTTTTAGAGACCTCACAAAGTCAGCAGCCACTTAGAATGTACTGGGAACAAGTTACAGGAAAATGTCACCAAAGTGCTTATCTCAGTCTAATAATGCTATTTTGACCCAAGATTTTTTTAAGAAAGTGGAAGTCAGTTTTGTCTGAAAGAAGGCATTAGGGCTCATGTATTTTGTGTTGGGCTCCTAAAACCCACTTTTAGAGACCTCACAAAGTCAGCAGCCACTTAGAATGTACTGGGAACAAGTTACAGGAAAATGTCACCAAAGTGCTTATCTCAGCCCAAAAATGCCATTTTGAGCCACGATTTTTTAAGGAAAGTGGGTGTCAGTTTTGTATGAAGGAAGGCATTGGGGCTCATGTATTTTGTGTTGGGCTCCTAAAACCCACTTTTAGAGACCTCACAAAGTCAGCAGCCACTTAGAATGTACTGGGAACAAGTTACAGGAAAATGTCACCAAAGTGCTTATCTCAGTCTAATAATGCTATTTTGACCCAAGATTTTTTTAAGAAAGTGGAAGTCAGTTTTGTCTGAAAGAAGGCATTAGGGCTCATGTATTTTGTGTTGGGCTCCTAAAACCCAATTTTACAGACCTCACAAAGTCAGCAGCCACTTAAAATGTACTGGGAACAAGTTACAGGAAAATGTCACCAAAGTGCTTATCTCAGCCCAAAAATGCTATTTTGAACCACGATTTTTTAAAGAAAGTGGGTGTCAGTTCTGTCTGAAGGAAGGCATTAGGGCTCATGTATTTTGTGTTGGGCTCCTAAAACCCACTTTTAGAGACCTCACAAAGTCAGCAGCCACTTAGAATGTACTGGGAACAAGTTACAGGAAAATGTCACCAAAGTGCTTATCTCAGCCCAAAAATGCCATTTTGAGCCACGATTTTTTAAGGAAAGTGGGTGTCAGTTTTGTATGAAGGAAGGCATTGGGGCTCATGTATTTTGTGTTGGGCTCCTAAAACCCACTTTTAGAGACCTCACAAAGTCAGCAGCCACTTAGAATGTACTGGGAACAAGTTACAGGAAAATGTCACCAAAGTGCTTATCTCAGTCTAATAATGCTATTTTGACCCAAGATTTTTTTAAGAAAGTGGAAGTCAGTTTTGTCTGAAAGAAGGCATTAGGGCTCATGTATTTTGTGTTGGGCTCCTAAAACCCACTTTTAGAGACCTCACAAAGTCAGCAGCCACTTAGAATGTACTGGGAACAAGTTACAGGAAAATGTCACCAAAGTGCTTATCTCAGCCCAAAAATGCCATTTTGAGCCACGATTTTTTAAGGAAAGTGGGTGTCAGTTTTGTATGAAGGAAGGCATTGGGGCTCATGTATTTTGTGTTGGGCTCCTAAAACCCACTTTTAGAGACCTCACAAAGTCAGCAGCCACTTAGAATGTACTGGGAACAAGTTACAGGAAAATGTCACCAAAGTGCTTATCTCAGTCTAATAATGCTATTTTGACCCAAGATTTTTTTAAGAAAGTGGAAGTCAGTTTTGTCTGAAAGAAGGCATTAGGGCTCATGTATTTTGTGTTGGGCTCCTAAAACCCACTTTTAGAGACCTCACAAAGTCAGCAGCCACTTAGAATGTACTGGGAACAAGTTACAGGAAAATGTCACCAAAGTGCTTATCTCAGCCCAAAAATGCCATTTTGAGCCACGATTTTTTAAGGAAAGTGGGTGTCAGTTTTGTATGAAGGAAGGCATTGGGGCTCATGTATTTTGTGTTGGGCTCCTAAAACCCACTTTTAGAGACCTCACAAAGTCAGCAGCCACTTAGAATGTACTGGGAACAAGTTACAGGAAAATGTCACCAAAGTGCTTATCTCAGTCTAATAATGCTATTTTGACCCAAGATTTTTTTAAGAAAGTGGAAGTTAGTTTTGTCTGAAAGAAGGCATTAGGGCTCATGTATTTTGTGTTGGGCTCCTAAAACCCACTTTTAGAGACCTCACAAAGTCAGCAGCCACTTAGAATGTACTGGGAACAAGTTACAGGAAAATGTCACCAAAGTGCTTATCTCAGCCCAAAAATGCCATTTTGAGCCACGATTTTTTAAGGAAAGTGGGTGTCAGTTTTGTATGAAGGAAGGCATTGGGGCTCATGTATTTTGTGTTGGGCTCCTAAAACCCACTTTTAGAGACCTCACAAAGTCAGCAGCCACTTAGAATGTACTGGGAACAAGTTACAGGAAAATGTCACCAAAGTGCTTATCTCAGTCTAATAATGCTATTTTGACCCAAGATTTTTTTAAGAAAGTGGAAGTCAGTTTTGTCTGAAAGAAGGCATTAGGGCTCATGTATTTTGTGTTGGGCTCCTAAAACCCAATTTTACAGACCTCACAAAGTCAGCAGCCACTTAAAATGTACTGGGAACAAGTTACAGGAAAATGTCACCAAAGTGCTTATCTCAGCCCAAAAATGCTATTTTGAACCACGATTTTTTAAAGAAAGTGGGTGTCAGTTCTGTCTGAAGGAAGGCATTAGGGCTCATGTATTTTGTGTTGGGCTCCTAAAACCCACTTTTAGAGACCTCACAAAGTCAGCAGCCACTTAGAATGTACTGGGAACAAGTTACAGGAAAATGTCACCAAAGTGCTTATCTCAGCCCAAAAATGCCATTTTGAGCCACGATTTTTTAAGGAAAGTGGGTGTCAGTTTTGTATGAAGGAAGGCATTGGGGCTCATGTATTTTGTGTTGGGCTCCTAAAACCCACTTTTAGAGACCTCACAAAGTCAGCAGCCACTTAGAATGTACTGGGAACAAGTTACAGGAAAATGTCACCAAAGTGCTTATCTCAGTCTAATAATGCTATTTTGACCCAAGATTTTTTTAAGAAAGTGGAAGTCAGTTTTGTCTGAAAGAAGGCATTAGGGCTCATGTATTTTGTGTTGGGCTCCTAAAACCCACTTTTAGAGACCTCACAAAGTCAGCAGCCACTTAGAATGTACTGGGAACAAGTTACAGGAAAATGTCACCAAAGTGCTTATCTCAGCCCAAAAATGCCATTTTGAGCCACGATTTTTTAAGGAAAGTGGGTGTCAGTTTTGTATGAAGGAAGGCATTGGGGCTCATGTATTTTGTGTTGGGCTCCTAAAACCCACTTTTAGAGACCTCACAAAGTCAGCAGCCACTTAGAATGTACTGGGAACAAGTTACAGGAAAATGTCACCAAAGTGCTTATCTCAGTCTAATAATGCTATTTTGACCCAAGATTTTTTTAAGAAAGTGGAAGTCAGTTTTGTCTGAAAGAAGGCATTAGGGCTCATGTATTTTGTGTTGGGCTCCTAAAACCCACTTTTAGAGACCTCACAAAGTCAGCAGCCACTTAGAATGTACTGGGAACAAGTTACAGGAAAATGTCACCAAAGTGCTTATCTCAGCCCAAAAATGCCATTTTGAGCCACGATTTTTTAAGGAAAGTGGGTGTCAGTTTTGTATGAAGGAAGGCATTGGGGCTCATGTATTTTGTGTTGGGCTCCTAAAACCCACTTTTAGAGACCTCACAAAGTCAGCAGCCACTTAGAATGTACTGGGAACAAGTTACAGGAAAATGTCACCAAAGTGCTTATCTCAGTCTAATAATGCTATTTTGACCCAAGATTTTTTTAAGAAAGTGGAAGTCAGTTTTGTCTGAAAGAAGGCATTAGGGCTCATGTATTTTGTGTTGGGCTCCTAAAACCCACTTTTAGAGACCTCACAAAGTCAGCAGCCACTTAGAATGTACTGGGAACAAGTTACAGGAAAATGTCACCAAAGTGCTTATCTCAGCCCAAAAATGCCATTTTGAGCCACGATTTTTTAAGGAAAGTGGGTGTCAGTTTTGTATGAAGGAAGGCATTGGGGCTCATGTATTTTGTGTTGGGCTCCTAAAACCCACTTTTAGAGACCTCACAAAGTCAGCAGCCACTTAGAATGTACTGGGAACAAGTTACAGGAAAATGTCACCAAAGTGCTTATCTCAGTCTAATAATGCTATTTTGACCCAAGATTTTTTTAAGAAAGTGGAAGTCAGTTTTGTCTGAAAGAAGGCATTAGGGCTCATGTATTTTGTGTTGGGCTCCTAAAACCCAATTTTACAGACCTCACAAAGTCAGCAGCCACTTAAAATGTACTGGGAACAAGTTACAGGAAAATGTCACCAAAGTGCTTATCTCAGCCCAAAAATGCTATTTTGAACCACGATTTTTTAAAGAAAGTGGGTGTCAGTTCTGTCTGAAGGAAGGCATTAGGGCTCATGTATTTTGTGTTGGGCTCCTAAAACCCACTTTTAGAGACCTCACAAAGTCAGCAGCCACTTAGAATGTACTGGGAACAAGTTACAGGAAAATGTCACCAAAGTGCTTATCTCAGCCCAAAAATGCCATTTTGAGCCACGATTTTTTAAGGAAAGTGGGTGTCAGTTTTGTATGAAGGAAGGCATTGGGGCTCATGTATTTTGTGTTGGGCTCCTAAAACCCACTTTTAGAGACCTCACAAAGTCAGCAGCCACTTAGAATGTACTGGGAACAAGTTACAGGAAAATGTCACCAAAGTGCTTATCTCAGTCTAATAATGCTATTTTGACCCAAGATTTTTTTAAGAAAGTGGAAGTCAGTTTTGTCTGAAAGAAGGCATTAGGGCTCATGTATTTTGTGTTGGGCTCCTAAAACCCAATTTTACAGACCTCACAAAGTCAGCAGCCACTTAAAATGTACTGGGAACAAGTTACAGGAAAATGTCACCAAAGTGCTTATCTCAGCCCAAAAATGCTATTTTGAACCACGATTTTTTAAAGAAAGTGGGTGTCAGTTCTGTCTGAAGGAAGGCATTAGGGCTCATGTATTTTGTGTTGGGCTCCTAAAACCCACTTTTAGAGACCTCACAAAGTCAGCAGCCACTTAGAATGTACTGGGAACAAGTTACAGGAAAATGTCACCAAAGTGCTTATCTCAGCCCAAAAATGCCATTTTGAGCCACGATTTTTTAAGGAAAGTGGGTGTCAGTTTTGTATGAAGGAAGGCATTGGGGCTCATGTATTTTGTGTTGGGCTCCTAAAACCCACTTTTAGAGACCTCACAAAGTCAGCAGCCACTTAGAATGTACTGGGAACAAGTTACAGGAAAATGTCACCAAAGTGCTTATCTCAGTCTAATAATGCTATTTTGACCCAAGATTTTTTTAAGAAAGTGGAAGTCAGTTTTGTCTGAAAGAAGGCATTAGGGCTCATGTATTTTGTGTTGGGCTCCTAAAACCCACTTTTAGAGACCTCACAAAGTCAGCAGCCACTTAGAATGTACTGGGAACAAGTTACAGGAAAATGTCACCAAAGTGCTTATCTCAGCCCAAAAATGCCATTTTGAGCCACGATTTTTTAAGGAAAGTGGGTGTCAGTTTTGTATGAAGGAAGGCATTGGGGCTCATGTATTTTGTGTTGGGCTCCTAAAACCCACTTTTAGAGACCTCACAAAGTCAGCAGCCACTTAGAATGTACTGGGAACAAGTTACAGGAAAATGTCACCAAAGTGCTTATCTCAGTCTAATAATGCTATTTTGACCCAAGATTTTTTTAAGAAAGTGGAAGTCAGTTTTGTCTGAAAGAAGGCATTAGGGCTCATGTATTTTGTGTTGGGCTCCTAAAACCCACTTTTAGAGACCTCACAAAGTCAGCAGCCACTTAGAATGTACTGGGAACAAGTTACAGGAAAATGTCACCAAAGTGCTTATCTCAGCCCAAAAATGCCATTTTGAGCCACGATTTTTTAAGGAAAGTGGGTGTCAGTTTTGTATGAAGGAAGGCATTGGGGCTCATGTATTTTGTGTTGGGCTCCTAAAACCCACTTTTAGAGACCTCACAAAGTCAGCAGCCACTTAGAATGTACTGGGAACAAGTTACAGGAAAATGTCACCAAAGTGCTTATCTCAGTCTAATAATGCTATTTTGACCCAAGATTTTTTTAAGAAAGTGGAAGTCAGTTTTGTCTGAAAGAAGGCATTAGGGCTCATGTATTTTGTGTTGGGCTCCTAAAACCCACTTTTAGAGACCTCACAAAGTCAGCAGCCACTTAGAATGTACTGGGAACAAGTTACAGGAAAATGTCACCAAAGTGCTTATCTCAGCCCAAAAATGCCATTTTGAGCCACGATTTTTTAAGGAAAGTGGGTGTCAGTTTTGTATGAAGGAAGGCATTGGGGCTCATGTATTTTGTGTTGGGCTCCTAAAACCCACTTTTAGAGACCTCACAAAGTCAGCAGCCACTTAGAATGTACTGGGAACAAGTTACAGGAAAATGTCACCAAAGTGCTTATCTCAGTCTAATAATGCTATTTTGACCCAAGATTTTTTTAAGAAAGTGGAAGTCAGTTTTGTCTGAAAGAAGGCATTAGGGCTCATGTATTTTGTGTTGGGCTCCTAAAACCCAATTTTACAGACCTCACAAAGTCAGCAGCCACTTAAAATGTACTGGGAACAAGTTACAGGAAAATGTCACCAAAGTGCTTATCTCAGCCCAAAAATGCTATTTTGAACCACGATTTTTTAAAGAAAGTGGGTGTCAGTTCTGTCTGAAGGAAGGCATTAGGGCTCATGTATTTTGTGTTGGGCTCCTAAAACCCACTTTTAGAGACCTCACAAAGTCAGCAGCCACTTAGAATGTACTGGGAACAAGTTACAGGAAAATGTCACCAAAGTGCTTATCTCAGCCCAAAAATGCCATTTTGAGCCACGATTTTTTAAGGAAAGTGGGTGTCAGTTTTGTATGAAGGAAGGCATTGGGGCTCATGTATTTTGTGTTGGGCTCCTAAAACCCACTTTTAGAGACCTCACAAAGTCAGCAGCCACTTAGAATGTACTGGGAACAAGTTACAGGAAAATGTCACCAAAGTGCTTATCTCAGTCTAATAATGCTATTTTGACCCAAGATTTTTTTAAGAAAGTGGAAGTCAGTTTTGTCTGAAAGAAGGCATTAGGGCTCATGTATTTTGTGTTGGGCTCCTAAAACCCACTTTTAGAGACCTCACAAAGTCAGCAGCCACTTAGAATGTACTGGGAACAAGTTACAGGAAAATGTCACCAAAGTGCTTATCTCAGCCCAAAAATGCCATTTTGAGCCACGATTTTTTAAGGAAAGTGGGTGTCAGTTTTGTATGAAGGAAGGCATTGGGGCTCATGTATTTTGTGTTGGGCTCCTAAAACCCACTTTTAGAGACCTCACAAAGTCAGCAGCCACTTAGAATGTACTGGGAACAAGTTACAGGAAAATGTCACCAAAGTGCTTATCTCAGCCCAAAAATGCCATTTTGAGCCACGATTTTTTAAGGAAAGTGGGTGTCAGTTTTGTATGAAGGAAGGCATTGGGGCTCATGTATTTTGTGTTGGGCTCCTAAAACCCACTTTTAGAGACCTCACAAAGTCAGCAGCCACTTAGAATGTACTGGGAACAAGTTACAGGAAAATGTCACCAAAGTGCTTATCTCAGTCTAATAATGCTATTTTGACCCAAGATTTTTTTAAGAAAGTGGAAGTCAGTTTTGTCTGAAAGAAGGCATTAGGGCTCATGTATTTTGTGTTGGGCTCCTAAAACCCACTTTTAGAGACCTCACAAAGTCAGCAGCCACTTAGAATGTACTGGGAACAAGTTACAGGAAAATGTCACCAAAGTGCTTATCTCAGCCCAAAAATGCCATTTTGAGCCACGATTTTTTAAGGAAAGTGGGTGTCAGTTTTGTATGAAGGAAGGCATTGGGGCTCATGTATTTTGTGTTGGGCTCCTAAAACCCACTTTTAGAGACCTCACAAAGTCAGCAGCCACTTAGAATGTACTGGGAACAAGTTACAGGAAAATGTCACCAAAGTGCTTATCTCAGTCTAATAATGCTATTTTGACCCAAGATTTTTTTAAGAAAGTGGAAGTCAGTTTTGTCTGAAAGAAGGCATTAGGGCTCATGTATTTTGTGTTGGGCTCCTAAAACCCACTTTTAGAGACCTCACAAAGTCAGCAGCCACTTAGAATGTACTGGGAACAAGTTACAGGAAAATGTCACCAAAGTGCTTATCTCAGCCCAAAAATGCCATTTTGAGCCACGATTTTTTAAGGAAAGTGGGTGTCAGTTTTGTATGAAGGAAGGCATTGGGGCTCATGTATTTTGTGTTGGGCTCCTAAAACCCACTTTTAGAGACCTCACAAAGTCAGCAGCCACTTAGAATGTACTGGGAACAAGTTACAGGAAAATGTCACCAAAGTGCTTATCTCAGTCTAATAATGCTATTTTGACCCAAGATTTTTTTAAGAAAGTGGAAGTCAGTTTTGTCTGAAAGAAGGCATTAGGGCTCATGTATTTTGTGTTGGGCTCCTAAAACCCACTTTTAGAGACCTCACAAAGTCAGCAGCCACTTAGAATGTACTGGGAACAAGTTACAGGAAAATGTCACCAAAGTGCTTATCTCAGCCCAAAAATGCCATTTTGAGCCACGATTTTTTAAGGAAAGTGGGTGTCAGTTTTGTATGAAGGAAGGCATTGGGGCTCATGTATTTTGTGTTGGGCTCCTAAAACCCACTTTTAGAGACCTCACAAAGTCAGCAGCCACTTAGAATGTACTGGGAACAAGTTACAGGAAAATGTCACCAAAGTGCTTATCTCAGTCTAATAATGCTATTTTGACCCAAGATTTTTTTAAGAAAGTGGAAGTCAGTTTTGTCTGAAAGAAGGCATTAGGGCTCATGTATTTTGTGTTGGGCTCCTAAAACCCACTTTTAGAGACCTCACAAAGTCAGCAGCCACTTAGAATGTACTGGGAACAAGTTACAGGAAAATGTCACCAAAGTGCTTATCTCAGCCCAAAAATGCCATTTTGAGCCACGATTTTTTAAGGAAAGTGGGTGTCAGTTTTGTATGAAGGAAGGCATTGGGGCTCATGTATTTTGTGTTGGGCTCCTAAAACCCACTTTTAGAGACCTCACAAAGTCAGCAGCCACTTAGAATGTACTGGGAACAAGTTACAGGAAAATGTCACCAAAGTGCTTATCTCAGCCCAAAAATGCCATTTTGAGCCACGATTTTTTAAGGAAAGTGGGTGTCAGTTTTGTATGAAGGAAGGCATTGGGGCTCATGTATTTTGTGTTGGGCTCCTAAAACCCACTTTTAGAGACCTCACAAAGTCAGCAGCCACTTAGAATGTACTGGGAACAAGTTACAGGAAAATGTCACCAAAGTGCTTATCTCAGTCTAATAATGCTATTTTGACCCAAGATTTTTTTAAGAAAGTGGAAGTCAGTTTTGTCTGAAAGAAGGCATTAGGGCTCATGTATTTTGTGTTGGGCTCCTAAAACCCACTTTTAGAGACCTCACAAAGTCAGCAGCCACTTAGAATGTACTGGGAACAAGTTACAGGAAAATGTCACCAAAGTGCTTATCTCAGTCTAATAATGCTATTTTGACCCAAGATTTTTTTAAGAAAGTGGAAGTCAGTTTTGTCTGAAAGAAGGCATTAGGGCTCATGTATTTTGTGTTGGGCTCCTAAAACCCACTTTTAGAGACCTCACAAAGTCAGCAGCCACTTAGAATGTACTGGGAACAAGTTACAGGAAAATGTCACCAAAGTGCTTATCTCAGCCCAAAAATGCCATTTTGAGCCACGATTTTTTAAGGAAAGTGGGTGTCAGTTTTGTATGAAGGAAGGCATTGGGGCTCATGTATTTTGTGTTGGGCTCCTAAAACCCACTTTTAGAGACCTCACAAAGTCAGCAGCCACTTAGAATGTACTGGGAACAAGTTACAGGAAAATGTCACCAAAGTGCTTATCTCAGTCTAATAATGCTATTTTGACCCAAGATTTTTTTAAGAAAGTGGAAGTCAGTTTTGTCTGAAAGAAGGCATTAGGGCTCATGTATTTTGTGTTGGGCTCCTAAAACCCACTTTTAGAGACCTCACAAAGTCAGCAGCCACTTAGAATGTACTGGGAACAAGTTACAGGAAAATGTCACCAAAGTGCTTATCTCAGCCCAAAAATGCCATTTTGAGCCACGATTTTTTAAGGAAAGTGGGTGTCAGTTTTGTATGAAGGAAGGCATTGGGGCTCATGTATTTTGTGTTGGGCTCCTAAAACCCACTTTTAGAGACCTCACAAAGTCAGCAGCCACTTAGAATGTACTGGGAACAAGTTACAGGAAAATGTCACCAAAGTGCTTATCTCAGTCTAATAATGCTATTTTGACCCAAGATTTTTTTAAGAAAGTGGAAGTCAGTTTTGTCTGAAAGAAGGCATTAGGGCTCATGTATTTTGTGTTGGGCTCCTAAAACCCACTTTTAGAGACCTCACAAAGTCAGCAGCCACTTAGAATGTACTGGGAACAAGTTACAGGAAAATGTCACCAAAGTGCTTATCTCAGCCCAAAAATGCCATTTTGAGCCACGATTTTTTAAGGAAAGTGGGTGTCAGTTTTGTATGAAGGAAGGCATTGGGGCTCATGTATTTTGTGTTGGGCTCCTAAAACCCACTTTTAGAGACCTCACAAAGTCAGCAGCCACTTAGAATGTACTGGGAACAAGTTACAGGAAAATGTCACCAAAGTGCTTATCTCAGTCTAATAATGCTATTTTGACCCAAGATTTTTTTAAGAAAGTGGAAGTCAGTTTTGTTTGAAAGAAGGCATTAGGGCTCATGTATTTTGTGTTGGGCTCCTAAAACCCACTTTTAGAGACCTCACAAAGTCAGCAGCCACTTAGAATGTACTGGGAACAAGTTACAGGAAAATGTCACCAAAGTGCTTATCTCAGCCCAAAAATGCCATTTTGAGCCACGATTTTTTAAGGAAAGTGGGTGTCAGTTTTGTATGAAGGAAGGCATTGGGGCTCATGTATTTTGTGTTGGGCTCCTAAAACCCACTTTTAGAGACCTCACAAAGTCAGCAGCCACTTAGAATGTACTGGGAACAAGTTACAGGAAAATGTCACCAAAGTGCTTATCTCAGTCTAATAATGCTATTTTGACCCAAGATTTTTTTAAGAAAGTGGAAGTCAGTTTTGTCTGAAAGAAGGCATTAGGGCTCATGTATTTTGTGTTGGGCTCCTAAAACCCAATTTTACAGACCTCACAAAGTCAGCAGCCACTTAAAATGTACTGGGAACAAGTTACAGGAAAATGTCACCAAAGTGCTTATCTCAGCCCAAAAATGCTATTTTGAACCACGATTTTTTAAAGAAAGTGGGTGTCAGTTCTGTCTGAAGGAAGGCATTAGGGCTCATGTATTTTGTGTTGGGCTCCTAAAACCCACTTTTAGAGACCTCACAAAGTCAGCAGCCACTTAGAATGTACTGGGAACAAGTTACAGGAAAATGTCACCAAAGTGCTTATCTCAGCCCAAAAATGCCATTTTGAGCCACGATTTTTTAAGGAAAGTGGGTGTCAGTTTTGTATGAAGGAAGGCATTGGGGCTCATGTATTTTGTGTTGGGCTCCTAAAACCCACTTTTAGAGACCTCACAAAGTCAGCAGCCACTTAGAATGTACTGGGAACAAGTTACAGGAAAATGTCACCAAAGTGCTTATCTCAGTCTAATAATGCTATTTTGACCCAAGATTTTTTTAAGAAAGTGGAAGTCAGTTTTGTCTGAAAGAAGGCATTAGGGCTCATGTATTTTGTGTTGGGCTCCTAAAACCCACTTTTAGAGACCTCACAAAGTCAGCAGCCACTTAGAATGTACTGGGAACAAGTTACAGGAAAATGTCACCAAAGTGCTTATCTCAGCCCAAAAATGCCATTTTGAGCCACGATTTTTTAAGGAAAGTGGGTGTCAGTTTTGTATGAAGGAAGGCATTGGGGCTCATGTATTTTGTGTTGGGCTCCTAAAACCCACTTTTAGAGACCTCACAAAGTCAGCAGCCACTTAGAATGTACTGGGAACAAGTTACAGGAAAATGTCACCAAAGTGCTTATCTCAGTCTAATAATGCTATTTTGACCCAAGATTTTTTAAGAAAGTGGAAGTCAGTTTTGTCTGAAAGAAGGCATTAGGGCTCATGTATTTTGTGTTGGGCTCCTAAAACCCACTTTTAGAGACCTCACAAAGTCAGCAGCCACTTAGAATGTACTGGGAACAAGTTACAGGAAAATGTCACCAAAGTGCTTATCTCAGCCCAAAAATGCCATTTTGAGCCACGATTTTTTAAGGAAAGTGGGTGTCAGTTTTGTATGAAGGAAGGCATTGGGGCTCATGTATTTTGTGTTGGGCTCCTAAAACCCACTTTTAGAGACCTCACAAAGTCAGCAGCCACTTAGAATGTACTGGGAACAAGTTACAGGAAAATGTCACCAAAGTGCTTATCTCAGTCTAATAATGCTATTTTGACCCAAGATTTTTTTAAGAAAGTGGAAGTCAGTTTTGTCTGAAAGAAGGCATTAGGGCTCATGTATTTTGTGTTGGGCTCCTAAAACCCACTTTTAGAGACCTCACAAAGTCAGCAGCCACTTAGAATGTACTGGGAACAAGTTACAGGAAAATGTCACCAAAGTGCTTATCTCAGCCCAAAAATGCCATTTTGAGCCACGATTTTTTAAGGAAAGTGGGTGTCAGTTTTGTATGAAGGAAGGCATTGGGGCTCATGTATTTTGTGTTGGGCTCCTAAAACCCACTTTTAGAGACCTCACAAAGTCAGCAGCCACTTAGAATGTACTGGGAACAAGTTACAGGAAAATGTCACCAAAGTGCTTATCTCAGTCTAATAATGCTATTTTGACCCAAGATTTTTTTAAGAAAGTGGAAGTCAGTTTTGTCTGAAAGAAGGCATTAGGGCTCATGTATTTTGTGTTGGGCTCCTAAAACCCAATTTTACAGACCTCACAAAGTCAGCAGCCACTTAAAATGTACTGGGAACAAGTTACAGGAAAATGTCACCAAAGTGCTTATCTCAGCCCAAAAATGCTATTTTGAACCACGATTTTTTAAAGAAAGTGGGTGTCAGTTCTGTCTGAAGGAAGGCATTAGGGCTCATGTATTTTGTGTTGGGCTCCTAAAACCCACTTTTAGAGACCTCACAAAGTCAGCAGCCACTTAGAATGTACTGGGAACAAGTTACAGGAAAATGTCACCAAAGTGCTTATCTCAGCCCAAAAATGCCATTTTGAGCCACGATTTTTTAAGGAAAGTGGGTGTCAGTTTTGTATGAAGGAAGGCATTGGGGCTCATGTATTTTGTGTTGGGCTCCTAAAACCCACTTTTAGAGACCTCACAAAGTCAGCAGCCACTTAGAATGTACTGGGAACAAGTTACAGGAAAATGTCACCAAAGTGCTTATCTCAGTCTAATAATGCTATTTTGACCCAAGATTTTTTTAAGAAAGTGGAAGTCAGTTTTGTCTGAAAGAAGGCATTAGGGCTCATGTATTTTGTGTTGGGCTCCTAAAACCCACTTTTAGAGACCTCACAAAGTCAGCAGCCACTTAGAATGTACTGGGAACAAGTTACAGGAAAATGTCACCAAAGTGCTTATCTCAGCCCAAAAATGCCATTTTGAGCCACGATTTTTTAAGGAAAGTGGGTGTCAGTTTTGTATGAAGGAAGGCATTGGGGCTCATGTATTTTGTGTTGGGCTCCTAAAACCCACTTTTAGAGACCTCACAAAGTCAGCAGCCACTTAGAATGTACTGGGAACAAGTTACAGGAAAATGTCACCAAAGTGCTTATCTCAGCCCAAAAATGCCATTTTGAGCCACGATTTTTTAAGGAAAGTGGGTGTCAGTTTTGTATGAAGGAAGGCATTGGGGCTCATGTATTTTGTGTTGGGCTCCTAAAACCCACTTTTAGAGACCTCACAAAGTCAGCAGCCACTTAGAATGTACTGGGAACAAGTTACAGGAAAATGTCACCAAAGTGCTTATCTCAGTCTAATAATGCTATTTTGACCCAAGATTTTTTTAAGAAAGTGGAAGTCAGTTTTGTCTGAAAGAAGGCATTAGGGCTCATGTATTTTGTGTTGGGCTCCTAAAACCCAATTTTACAGACCTCACAAAGTCAGCAGCCACTTAAAATGTACTGGGAACAAGTTACAGGAAAATGTCACCAAAGTGCTTATCTCAGCCCAAAAATGCTATTTTGAACCACGATTTTTTAAAGAAAGTGGGTGTCAGTTCTGTCTGAAGGAAGGCATTAGGGCTCATGTATTTTGTGTTGGGCTCCTAAAACCCACTTTTAGAGACCTCACAAAGTCAGCAGCCACTTAGAATGTACTGGGAACAAGTTACAGGAAAATGTCACCAAAGTGCTTATCTCAGCCCAAAAATGCCATTTTGAGCCACGATTTTTTAAGGAAAGTGGGTGTCAGTTTTGTATGAAGGAAGGCATTGGGGCTCATGTATTTTGTGTTGGGCTCCTAAAACCCACTTTTAGAGACCTCACAAAGTCAGCAGCCACTTAGAATGTACTGGGAACAAGTTACAGGAAAATGTCACCAAAGTGCTTATCTCAGTCTAATAATGCTATTTTGACCCAAGATTTTTTTAAGAAAGTGGAAGTCAGTTTTGTCTGAAAGAAGGCATTAGGGCTCATGTATTTTGTGTTGGGCTCCTAAAACCCACTTTTAGAGACCTCACAAAGTCAGCAGCCACTTAGAATGTACTGGGAACAAGTTACAGGAAAATGTCACCAAAGTGCTTATCTCAGCCCAAAAATGCCATTTTGAGCCACGATTTTTTAAGGAAAGTGGGTGTCAGTTTTGTATGAAGGAAGGCATTGGGGCTCATGTATTTTGTGTTGGGCTCCTAAAACCCACTTTTAGAGACCTCACAAAGTCAGCAGCCACTTAGAATGTACTGGGAACAAGTTACAGGAAAATGTCACCAAAGTGCTTATCTCAGCCCAAAAATGCCATTTTGAGCCACGATTTTTTAAGGAAAGTGGGTGTCAGTTTTGTATGAAGGAAGGCATTGGGGCTCATGTATTTTGTGTTGGGCTCCTAAAACCCACTTTTAGAGACCTCACAAAGTCAGCAGCCACTTAGAATGTACTGGGAACAAGTTACAGGAAAATGTCACCAAAGTGCTTATCTCAGTCTAATAATGCTATTTTGACCCAAGATTTTTTTAAGAAAGTGGAAGTCAGTTTTGTCTGAAAGAAGGCATTAGGGCTCATGTATTTTGTGTTGGGCTCCTAAAACCCACTTTTAGAGACCTCACAAAGTCAGCAGCCACTTAGAATGTACTGGGAACAAGTTACAGGAAAATGTCACCAAAGTGCTTATCTCAGCCCAAAAATGCCATTTTGAGCCACGATTTTTTAAGGAAAGTGGGTGTCAGTTTTGTATGAAGGAAGGCATTGGGGCTCATGTATTTTGTGTTGGGCTCCTAAAACCCACTTTTAGAGACCTCACAAAGTCAGCAGCCACTTAGAATGTACTGGGAACAAGTTACAGGAAAATGTCACCAAAGTGCTTATCTCAGTCTAATAATGCTATTTTGACCCAAGATTTTTTTAAGAAAGTGGAAGTCAGTTTTGTCTGAAAGAAGGCATTAGGGCTCATGTATTTTGTGTTGGGCTCCTAAAACCCACTTTTAGAGACCTCACAAAGTCAGCAGCCACTTAGAATGTACTGGGAACAAGTTACAGGAAAATGTCACCAAAGTGCTTATCTCAGCCCAAAAATGCCATTTTGAGCCACGATTTTTTAAGGAAAGTGGGTGTCAGTTTTGTATGAAGGAAGGCATTGGGGCTCATGTATTTTGTGTTGGGCTCCTAAAACCCACTTTTAGAGACCTCACAAAGTCAGCAGCCACTTAGAATGTACTGGGAACAAGTTACAGGAAAATGTCACCAAAGTGCTTATCTCAGTCTAATAATGCTATTTTGACCCAAGATTTTTTTAAGAAAGTGGAAGTCAGTTTTGTCTGAAAGAAGGCATTAGGGCTCATGTATTTTGTGTTGGGCTCCTAAAACCCACTTTTAGAGACCTCACAAAGTCAGCAGCCACTTAGAATGTACTGGGAACAAGTTACAGGAAAATGTCACCAAAGTGCTTATCTCAGCCCAAAAATGCCATTTTGAGCCACGATTTTTTAAGGAAAGTGGGTGTCAGTTTTGTATGAAGGAAGGCATTGGGGCTCATGTATTTTGTGTTGGGCTCCTAAAACCCACTTTTAGAGACCTCACAAAGTCAGCAGCCACTTAGAATGTACTGGGAACAAGTTACAGGAAAATGTCACCAAAGTGCTTATCTCAGTCTAATAATGCTATTTTGACCCAAGATTTTTTTAAGAAAGTGGAAGTCAGTTTTGTCTGAAAGAAGGCATTAGGGCTCATGTATTTTGTGTTGGGCTCCTAAAACCCACTTTTAGAGACCTCACAAAGTCAGCAGCCACTTAGAATGTACTGGGAACAAGTTACAGGAAAATGTCACCAAAGTGCTTATCTCAGCCCAAAAATGCCATTTTGAGCCACGATTTTTTAAGGAAAGTGGGTGTCAGTTTTGTATGAAGGAAGGCATTGGGGCTCATGTATTTTGTGTTGGGCTCCTAAAACCCACTTTTAGAGACCTCACAAAGTCAGCAGCCACTTAGAATGTACTGGGAACAAGTTACAGGAAAATGTCACCAAAGTGCTTATCTCAGTCTAATAATGCTATTTTGACCCAAGATTTTTTTAAGAAAGTGGAAGTCAGTTTTGTCTGAAAGAAGGCATTAGGGCTCATGTATTTTGTGTTGGGCTCCTAAAACCCACTTTTAGAGACCTCACAAAGTCAGCAGCCACTTAGAATGTACTGGGAACAAGTTACAGGAAAATGTCACCAAAGTGCTTATCTCAGCCCAAAAATGCCATTTTGAGCCACGATTTTTTAAGGAAAGTGGGTGTCAGTTTTGTATGAAGGAAGGCATTGGGGCTCATGTATTTTGTGTTGGGCTCCTAAAACCCACTTTTAGAGACCTCACAAAGTCAGCAGCCACTTAGAATGTACTGGGAACAAGTTACAGGAAAATGTCACCAAAGTGCTTATCTCAGCCCAAAAATGCCATTTTGAGCCACGATTTTTTAAGGAAAGTGGGTGTCAGTTTTGTATGAAGGAAGGCATTGGGGCTCATGTATTTTGTGTTGGGCTCCTAAAACCCACTTTTAGAGACCTCACAAAGTCAGCAGCCACTTAGAATGTACTGGGAACAAGTTACAGGAAAATGTCACCAAAGTGCTTATCTCAGTCTAATAATGCTATTTTGACCCAAGATTTTTTTAAGAAAGTGGAAGTCAGTTTTGTCTGAAAGAAGGCATTAGGGCTCATGTATTTTGTGTTGGGCTCCTAAAACCCACTTTTAGAGACCTCACAAAGTCAGCAGCCACTTAGAATGTACTGGGAACAAGTTACAGGAAAATGTCACCAAAGTGCTTATCTCAGCCCAAAAATGCCATTTTGAGCCACGATTTTTTAAGGAAAGTGGGTGTCAGTTTTGTATGAAGGAAGGCATTGGGGCTCATGTATTTTGTGTTGGGCTCCTAAAACCCACTTTTAGAGACCTCACAAAGTCAGCAGCCACTTAGAATGTACTGGGAACAAGTTACAGGAAAATGTCACCAAAGTGCTTATCTCAGTCTAATAATGCTATTTTGACCCAAGATTTTTTTAAGAAAGTGGAAGTCAGTTTTGTCTGAAAGAAGGCATTAGGGCTCATGTATTTTGTGTTGGGCTCCTAAAACCCACTTTTAGAGACCTCACAAAGTCAGCAGCCACTTAGAATGTACTGGGAACAAGTTACAGGAAAATGTCACCAAAGTGCTTATCTCAGCCCAAAAATGCCATTTTGAGCCACGATTTTTTAAGGAAAGTGGGTGTCAGTTTTGTATGAAGGAAGGCATTGGGGCTCATGTATTTTGTGTTGGGCTCCTAAAACCCACTTTTAGAGACCTCACAAAGTCAGCAGCCACTTAGAATGTACTGGGAACAAGTTACAGGAAAATGTCACCAAAGTGCTTATCTCAGTCTAATAATGCTATTTTGACCCAAGATTTTTTTAAGAAAGTGGAAGTCAGTTTTGTCTGAAAGAAGGCATTAGGGCTCATGTATTTTGTGTTGGGCTCCTAAAACCCACTTTTAGAGACCTCACAAAGTCAGCAGCCACTTAGAATGTACTGGGAACAAGTTACAGGAAAATGTCACCAAAGTGCTTATCTCAGCCCAAAAATGCCATTTTGAGCCACGATTTTTTAAGGAAAGTGGGTGTCAGTTTTGTATGAAGGAAGGCATTGGGGCTCATGTATTTTGTGTTGGGCTCCTAAAACCCACTTTTAGAGACCTCACAAAGTCAGCAGCCACTTAGAATGTACTGGGAACAAGTTACAGGAAAATGTCACCAAAGTGCTTATCTCAGTCTAATAATGCTATTTTGACCCAAGATTTTTTTAAGAAAGTGGAAGTCAGTTTTGTCTGAAAGAAGGCATTAGGGCTCATGTATTTTGTGTTGGGCTCCTAAAACCCACTTTTAGAGACCTCACAAAGTCAGCAGCCACTTAGAATGTACTGGGAACAAGTTACAGGAAAATGTCACCAAAGTGCTTATCTCAGCCCAAAAATGCCATTTTGAGCCACGATTTTTTAAGGAAAGTGGGTGTCAGTTTTGTATGAAGGAAGGCATTGGGGCTCATGTATTTTGTGTTGGGCTCCTAAAACCCACTTTTAGAGACCTCACAAAGTCAGCAGCCACTTAGAATGTACTGGGAACAAGTTACAGGAAAATGTCACCAAAGTGCTTATCTCAGTCTAATAATGCTATTTTGACCCAAGATTTTTTTAAGAAAGTGGAAGTCAGTTTTGTCTGAAAGAAGGCATTAGGGCTCATGTATTTTGTGTTGGGCTCCTAAAACCCAATTTTACAGACCTCACAAAGTCAGCAGCCACTTAAAATGTACTGGGAACAAGTTACAGGAAAATGTCACCAAAGTGCTTATCTCAGCCCAAAAATGCTATTTTGAACCACGATTTTTTAAAGAAAGTGGGTGTCAGTTCTGTCTGAAGGAAGGCATTAGGGCTCATGTATTTTGTGTTGGGCTCCTAAAACCCACTTTTAGAGACCTCACAAAGTCAGCAGCCACTTAGAATGTACTGGGAACAAGTTACAGGAAAATGTCACCAAAGTGCTTATCTCAGCCCAAAAATGCCATTTTGAGCCACGATTTTTTAAGGAAAGTGGGTGTCAGTTTTGTATGAAGGAAGGCATTGGGGCTCATGTATTTTGTGTTGGGCTCCTAAAACCCACTTTTAGAGACCTCACAAAGTCAGCAGCCACTTAGAATGTACTGGGAACAAGTTACAGGAAAATGTCACCAAAGTGCTTATCTCAGTCTAATAATGCTATTTTGACCCAAGATTTTTTTAAGAAAGTGGAAGTCAGTTTTGTCTGAAAGAAGGCATTAGGGCTCATGTATTTTGTGTTGGGCTCCTAAAACCCACTTTTAGAGACCTCACAAAGTCAGCAGCCACTTAGAATGTACTGGGAACAAGTTACAGGAAAATGTCACCAAAGTGCTTATCTCAGCCCAAAAATGCCATTTTGAGCCACGATTTTTTAAGGAAAGTGGGTGTCAGTTTTGTATGAAGGAAGGCATTGGGGCTCATGTATTTTGTGTTGGGCTCCTAAAACCCACTTTTAGAGACCTCACAAAGTCAGCAGCCACTTAGAATGTACTGGGAACAAGTTACAGGAAAATGTCACCAAAGTGCTTATCTCAGTCTAATAATGCTATTTTGACCCAAGATTTTTTTAAGAAAGTGGAAGTCAGTTTTGTCTGAAAGAAGGCATTAGGGCTCATGTATTTTGTGTTGGGCTCCTAAAACCCACTTTTAGAGACCTCACAAAGTCAGCAGCCACTTAGAATGTACTGGGAACAAGTTACAGGAAAATGTCACCAAAGTGCTTATCTCAGCCCAAAAATGCCATTTTGAGCCACGATTTTTTAAGGAAAGTGGGTGTCAGTTTTGTATGAAGGAAGGCATTGGGGCTCATGTATTTTGTGTTGGGCTCCTAAAACCCACTTTTAGAGACCTCACAAAGTCAGCAGCCACTTAGAATGTACTGGGAACAAGTTACAGGAAAATGTCACCAAAGTGCTTATCTCAGTCTAATAATGCTATTTTGACCCAAGATTTTTTTAAGAAAGTGGAAGTCAGTTTTGTCTGAAAGAAGGCATTAGGGCTCATGTATTTTGTGTTGGGCTCCTAAAACCCACTTTTAGAGACCTCACAAAGTCAGCAGCCACTTAGAATGTACTGGGAACAAGTTACAGGAAAATGTCACCAAAGTGCTTATCTCAGCCCAAAAATGCCATTTTGAGCCACGATTTTTTAAGGAAAGTGGGTGTCAGTTTTGTATGAAGGAAGGCATTGGGGCTCATGTATTTTGTGTTGGGCTCCTAAAACCCACTTTTAGAGACCTCACAAAGTCAGCAGCCACTTAGAATGTACTGGGAACAAGTTACAGGAAAATGTCACCAAAGTGCTTATCTCAGTCTAATAATGCTATTTTGACCCAAGATTTTTTTAAGAAAGTGGAAGTCAGTTTTGTCTGAAAGAAGGCATTAGGGCTCATGTATTTTGTGTTGGGCTCCTAAAACCCAATTTTACAGACCTCACAAAGTCAGCAGCCACTTAAAATGTACTGGGAACAAGTTACAGGAAAATGTCACCAAAGTGCTTATCTCAGCCCAAAAATGCTATTTTGAACCACGATTTTTTAAAGAAAGTGGGTGTCAGTTCTGTCTGAAGGAAGGCATTAGGGCTCATGTATTTTGTGTTGGGCTCCTAAAACCCACTTTTAGAGACCTCACAAAGTCAGCAGCCACTTAGAATGTACTGGGAACAAGTTACAGGAAAATGTCACCAAAGTGCTTATCTCAGCCCAAAAATGCCATTTTGAGCCACGATTTTTTAAGGAAAGTGGGTGTCAGTTTTGTATGAAGGAAGGCATTGGGGCTCATGTATTTTGTGTTGGGCTCCTAAAACCCACTTTTAGAGACCTCACAAAGTCAGCAGCCACTTAGAATGTACTGGGAACAAGTTACAGGAAAATGTCACCAAAGTGCTTATCTCAGTCTAATAATGCTATTTTGACCCAAGATTTTTTTAAGAAAGTGGAAGTCAGTTTTGTCTGAAAGAAGGCATTAGGGCTCATGTATTTTGTGTTGGGCTCCTAAAACCCACTTTTAGAGACCTCACAAAGTCAGCAGCCACTTAGAATGTACTGGGAACAAGTTACAGGAAAATGTCACCAAAGTGCTTATCTCAGCCCAAAAATGCCATTTTGAGCCACGATTTTTTAAGGAAAGTGGGTGTCAGTTTTGTATGAAGGAAGGCATTGGGGCTCATGTATTTTGTGTTGGGCTCCTAAAACCCACTTTTAGAGACCTCACAAAGTCAGCAGCCACTTAGAATGTACTGGGAACAAGTTACAGGAAAATGTCACCAAAGTGCTTATCTCAGCCCAAAAATGCCATTTTGAGCCACGATTTTTTAAGGAAAGTGGGTGTCAGTTTTGTATGAAGGAAGGCATTGGGGCTCATGTATTTTGTGTTGGGCTCCTAAAACCCACTTTTAGAGACCTCACAAAGTCAGCAGCCACTTAGAATGTACTGGGAACAAGTTACAGGAAAATGTCACCAAAGTGCTTATCTCAGTCTAATAATGCTATTTTGACCCAAGATTTTTTTAAGAAAGTGGAAGTCAGTTTTGTCTGAAAGAAGGCATTAGGGCTCATGTATTTTGTGTTGGGCTCCTAAAACCCACTTTTAGAGACCTCACAAAGTCAGCAGCCACTTAGAATGTACTGGGAACAAGTTACAGGAAAATGTCACCAAAGTGCTTATCTCAGCCCAAAAATGCCATTTTGAGCCACGATTTTTTAAGGAAAGTGGGTGTCAGTTTTGTATGAAGGAAGGCATTGGGGCTCATGTATTTTGTGTTGGGCTCCTAAAACCCACTTTTAGAGACCTCACAAAGTCAGCAGCCACTTAGAATGTACTGGGAACAAGTTACAGGAAAATGTCACCAAAGTGCTTATCTCAGTCTAATAATGCTATTTTGACCCAAGATTTTTTTAAGAAAGTGGAAGTCAGTTTTGTCTGAAAGAAGGCATTAGGGCTCATGTATTTTGTGTTGGGCTCCTAAAACCCACTTTTAGAGACCTCACAAAGTCAGCAGCCACTTAGAATGTACTGGGAACAAGTTACAGGAAAATGTCACCAAAGTGCTTATCTCAGTCTAATAATGCTATTTTGACCCAAGATTTTTTTAAGAAAGTGGAAGTCAGTTTTGTCTGAAAGAAGGCATTAGGGCTCATGTATTTTGTGTTGGGCTCCTAAAACCCACTTTTAGAGACCTCACAAAGTCAGCAGCCACTTAGAATGTACTGGGAACAAGTTACAGGAAAATGTCACCAAAGTGCTTATCTCAGCCCAAAAATGCCATTTTGAGCCACGATTTTTTAAGGAAAGTGGGTGTCAGTTTTGTATGAAGGAAGGCATTGGGGCTCATGTATTTTGTGTTGGGCTCCTAAAACCCACTTTTAGAGACCTCACAAAGTCAGCAGCCACTTAGAATGTACTGGGAACAAGTTACAGGAAAATGTCACCAAAGTGCTTATCTCAGTCTAATAATGCTATTTTGACCCAAGATTTTTTTAAGAAAGTGGAAGTCAGTTTTGTCTGAAAGAAGGCATTAGGGCTCATGTATTTTGTGTTGGGCTCCTAAAACCCACTTTTAGAGACCTCACAAAGTCAGCAGCCACTTAGAATGTACTGGGAACAAGTTACAGGAAAATGTCACCAAAGTGCTTATCTCAGCCCAAAAATGCCATTTTGAGCCACGATTTTTTAAGGAAAGTGGGTGTCAGTTTTGTATGAAGGAAGGCATTGGGGCTCATGTATTTTGTGTTGGGCTCCTAAAACCCACTTTTAGAGACCTCACAAAGTCAGCAGCCACTTAGAATGTACTGGGAACAAGTTACAGGAAAATGTCACCAAAGTGCTTATCTCAGTCTAATAATGCTATTTTGACCCAAGATTTTTTTAAGAAAGTGGAAGTCAGTTTTGTCTGAAAGAAGGCATTAGGGCTCATGTATTTTGTGTTGGGCTCCTAAAACCCACTTTTAGAGACCTCACAAAGTCAGCAGCCACTTAGAATGTACTGGGAACAAGTTACAGGAAAATGTCACCAAAGTGCTTATCTCAGCCCAAAAATGCCATTTTGAGCCACGATTTTTTAAGGAAAGTGGGTGTCAGTTTTGTATGAAGGAAGGGAAGGCATTGGGGCTCATGTATTTTGTGTTGGGCTCCTAAAACCCACTTTTAGAGACTCACAAAGTCAGCAGCCACTTAGAATGTACTGGGAACAAGTTACAGGAAAATGTCACCAAAGTGCTTATCTCAGTCTAATAATGCTATTTTGACCCAAGATTTTTTTAAGAAAGTGGAAGTCAGTTTTGTCTGAAAGAAGGCATTAGGGCTCATGTATTTTGTGTTGGGCTCCTAAACCCACTTTTAGAGACCTCACAAAGTCAGCAGCCACTTAGAATGTACTGGAACAAGTTACAGGAAAATGTCACCAAAGTGCTTATCTCAGCCCAAAAATGCCATTTTGAGCCACGATTTTTTAAGGAAAGTGGGTGTCAGTTTTGTATGAAGGAAGGCATTGGGGCTCATGTATTTTGTGTTGGGCTCCTAAAACCCACTTTTAGAGACCTCACAAAGTCAGCAGCCACTTAGAATGTACTGGGAACAAGTTACAGGAAAATGTCACCAAAGTGCTTATCTCAGTCTAATAATGCTATTTTGACCCAAGATTTTTTTAAGAAAGTGGAAGTCAGTTTTGTCTGAAAGAAGGCATTAGGGCTCATGTATTTTGTGTTGGGCTCCTAAAACCCACTTTTAGAGACCTCACAAAGTCAGCAGCCACTTAGAATGTACTGGGAACAAGTTACAGGAAAATGTCACCAAAGTGCTTATCTCAGCCCAAAAATGCCATTTTGAGCCACGATTTTTTAAGGAAAGTGGGTGTCAGTTTTGTATGAAGGAAGGCATTGGGGCTCATGTATTTTGTGTTGGGCTCCTAAAACCCACTTTTAGAGACCTCACAAAGTCAGCAGCCACTTAGAATGTACTGGGAACAAGTTACAGGAAAATGTCACCAAAGTGCTTATCTCAGTCTAATAATGCTATTTTGACCCAAGATTTTTTTAAGAAAGTGGAAGTCAGTTTTGTCTGAAAGAAGGCATTAGGGCTCATGTATTTTGTGTTGGGCTCCTAAAACCCACTTTTAGAGACCTCACAAAGTCAGCAGCCACTTAGAATGTACTGGGAACAAGTTACAGGAAAATGTCACCAAAGTGCTTATCTCAGCCCAAAAATGCCATTTTGAGCCACGATTTTTTAAGGAAAGTGGGTGTCAGTTTTGTATGAAGGAAGGCATTGGGGCTCATGTATTTTGTGTTGGGCTCCTAAAACCCACTTTTAGAGACCTCACAAAGTCAGCAGCCACTTAGAATGTACTGGGAACAAGTTACAGGAAAATGTCACCAAAGTGCTTATCTCAGTCTAATAATGCTATTTTGACCCAAGATTTTTTTAAGAAAGTGGAAGTCAGTTTTGTCTGAAAGAAGGCATTAGGGCTCATGTATTTTGTGTTGGGCTCCTAAAACCCACTTTTAGAGACCTCACAAAGTCAGCAGCCACTTAGAATGTACTGGGAACAAGTTACAGGAAAATGTCACCAAAGTGCTTATCTCAGCCCAAAAATGCCATTTTGAGCCACGATTTTTTAAGGAAAGTGGGTGTCAGTTTTGTATGAAGGAAGGCATTGGGGCTCATGTATTTTGTGTTGGGCTCCTAAAACCCACTTTTAGAGACCTCACAAAGTCAGCAGCCACTTAGAATGTACTGGGAACAAGTTACAGGAAAATGTCACCAAAGTGCTTATCTCAGTCTAATAATGCTATTTTGACCCAAGATTTTTTTAAGAAAGTGGAAGTCAGTTTTGTCTGAAAGAAGGCATTAGGGCTCATGTATTTTGTGTTGGGCTCCTAAAACCCACTTTTAGAGACCTCACAAAGTCAGCAGCCACTTAGAATGTACTGGGAACAAGTTACAGGAAAATGTCACCAAAGTGCTTATCTCAGCCCAAAAATGCCATTTTGAGCCACGATTTTTTAAGGAAAGTGGGTGTCAGTTTTGTATGAAGGAAGGCATTGGGGCTCATGTATTTTGTGTTGGGCTCCTAAAACCCACTTTTAGAGACCTCACAAAGTCAGCAGCCACTTAGAATGTACTGGGAACAAGTTACAGGAAAATGTCACCAAAGTGCTTATCTCAGTCTAATAATGCTATTTTGACCCAAGATTTTTTAAGAAAGTGGAAGTCAGTTTTGTCTGAAAGAAGGCATTAGGGCTCATGTATTTTGTGTTGGGCTCCTAAAACCCACTTTTAGAGACCTCACAAAGTCAGCAGCCACTTAGAATGTACTGGGAACAAGTTACAGGAAAATGTCACCAAAGTGCTTATCTCAGCCCAAAAATGCCATTTTGAGCCACGATTTTTTAAGGAAAGTGGGTGTCAGTTTTGTATGAAGGAAGGCATTGGGGCTCATGTATTTTGTGTTGGGCTCCTAAAACCCACTTTTAGAGACCTCACAAAGTCAGCAGCCACTTAGAATGTACTGGGAACAAGTTACAGGAAAATGTCACCAAAGTGCTTATCTCAGTCTAATAATGCTATTTTGACCCAAGATTTTTTTAAGAAAGTGGAAGTCAGTTTTGTCTGAAAGAAGGCATTAGGGCTCATGTATTTTGTGTTGGGCTCCTAAAACCCACTTTTAGAGACCTCACAAAGTCAGCAGCCACTTAGAATGTACTGGGAACAAGTTACAGGAAAATGTCACCAAAGTGCTTATCTCAGCCCAAAAATGCCATTTTGAGCCACGATTTTTTAAGGAAAGTGGGTGTCAGTTTTGTATGAAGGAAGGCATTGGGGCTCATGTATTTTGTGTTGGGCTCCTAAAACCCACTTTTAGAGACCTCACAAAGTCAGCAGCCACTTAGAATGTACTGGGAACAAGTTACAGGAAAATGTCACCAAAGTGCTTATCTCAGCCCAAAAATGCCATTTTGAGCCACGATTTTTTAAGGAAAGTGGGTGTCAGTTTTGTATGAAGGAAGGCATTGGGGCTCATGTATTTTGTGTTGGGCTCCTAAAACCCACTTTTAGAGACCTCACAAAGTCAGCAGCCACTTAGAATGTACTGGGAACAAGTTACAGGAAAATGTCACCAAAGTGCTTATCTCAGTCTAATAATGCTATTTTGACCCAAGATTTTTTAAGAAAGTGGAAGTCAGTTTTGTCTGAAAGAAGGCATTAGGGCTCATGTATTTTGTGTTGGGCTCCTAAAACCCACTTTTAGAGACCTCACAAAGTCAGCAGCCACTTAGAATGTACTGGGAACAAGTTACAGGAAAATGTCACCAAAGTGCTTATCTCAGCCCAAAAATGCCATTTTGAGCCACGATTTTTTAAGGAAAGTGGGTGTCAGTTTTGTATGAAGGAAGGCATTGGGGCTCATGTATTTTGTGTTGGGCTCCTAAAACCCACTTTTAGAGACCTCACAAAGTCAGCAGCCACTTAGAATGTACTGGGAACAAGTTACAGGAAAATGTCACCAAAGTGCTTATCTCAGTCTAATAATGCTATTTTGACCCAAGATTTTTTTAAGAAAGTGGAAGTCAGTTTTGTCTGAAAGAAGGCATTAGGGCTCATGTATTTTGTGTTGGGCTCCTAAAACCCACTTTTAGAGACCTCACAAAGTCAGCAGCCACTTAGAATGTACTGGGAACAAGTTACAGGAAAATGTCACCAAAGTGCTTATCTCAGCCCAAAAATGCCATTTTGAGCCACGATTTTTTAAGGAAAGTGGGTGTCAGTTTTGTATGAAGGAAGGCATTGGGGCTCATGTATTTTGTGTTGGGCTCCTAAAACCCACTTTTAGAGACCTCACAAAGTCAGCAGCCACTTAGAATGTACTGGGAACAAGTTACAGGAAAATGTCACCAAAGTGCTTATCTCAGTCTAATAATGCTATTTTGACCCAAGATTTTTTTAAGAAAGTGGAAGTCAGTTTTGTCTGAAAGAAGGCATTAGGGCTCATGTATTTTGTGTTGGGCTCCTAAAACCCACTTTTAGAGACCTCACAAAGTCAGCAGCCACTTAGAATGTACTGGGAACAAGTTACAGGAAAATGTCACCAAAGTGCTTATCTCAGCCCAAAAATGCCATTTTGAGCCACGATTTTTTAAGGAAAGTGGGTGTCAGTTTTGTATGAAGGAAGGCATTGGGGCTCATGTATTTTGTGTTGGGCTCCTAAAACCCACTTTTAGAGACCTCACAAAGTCAGCAGCCACTTAGAATGTACTGGGAACAAGTTACAGGAAAATGTCACCAAAGTGCTTATCTCAGTCTAATAATGCTATTTTGACCCAAGATTTTTTTAAGAAAGTGGAAGTCAGTTTTGTCTGAAAGAAGGCATTAGGGCTCATGTATTTTGTGTTGGGCTCCTAAAACCCACTTTTAGAGACCTCAAAAGTCAGCAGCCACTTAGAATGTACTGGGAACAAGTTACAGGAAAATGTCACCAAAGTGCTTATCTCAGCCCAAAAATGCCATTTTGAGCCACGATTTTTTAAGGAAAGTGGGTGTCAGTTTTGTATGAAAGGAAGGCATTGGGGCTCATGTATTTTGTGTTGGGCTCCTAAAACCCACTTTTAGAGACCTCACAAAGTCAGCAGCCACTTAGAATGTACTGGGAACAAGTTACAGGAAAATGTCACCAAAGTGCTTATCTCAGTCTAATAATGCTATTTTGACCCAAGATTTTTTTAAGAAAGTGGAAGTCAGTTTTGTCTGAAAGAAGGCATTAGGGCTCATGTATTTTGTGTTGGGCTCCTAAAACACCACTTTTAGAGACCTCACAAAGTCAGCAGCCACTTAGAATGTACTGGGAACAAGTTACAGGAAAATGTCACCAAAGTGCTTATCTCAGCCCAAAAATGCCATTTTGAGCCACGATTTTTAAGGAAAGTGGGTGTCAGTTTTGTATGAAGGAAGGCATTGGGGCTCATGTATTTTGTGTTGGGCTCCTAAAACCCACTTTTAGAGACCTCACAAAGTCAGCAGCCACTTAGAATGTACTGGGAACAAGTTACAGGAAAATGTCACCAAAGTGCTTATCTCAGCCCAAAAATGCCATTTTGAGCCACGATTTTTTAAGGAAAGTGGGTGTCAGTTTTGTATGAAGGAAGGCATTGGGGCTCATGTATTTTGTGTTGGGCTCCTAAAACCCACTTTTAGAGACCTCACAAAGTCAGCAGCCACTTAGAATGTACTGGGAACAAGTTACAGGAAAATGTCACCAAAGTGCTTATCTCAGTCTAATAATGCTATTTTGACCCAAGATTTTTTTAAGAAAGTGGAAGTCAGTTTTGTCTGAAGAAGGCATTAGGGCTCATGTATTTTGTGTTGGGCTCCTAAAACCCACTTTTAGAGACCTCACAAAGTCAGCAGCCACTTAGAATGTACTGGGAACAAGTTACAGGAAAATGTCACCAAAGTGCTTATCTCAGCCCAAAAATGCCATTTTGAGCCACGATTTTTTAAGGAAAGTGGGTGTCAGTTTTGTCATGAAGGAAGGCATTGGGGCTCATGTATTTTGTGTTGGGCTCCTAAAACCCACTTTTAGAGACCTCACAAAGTCAGCAGCCACTTAGAATGTACTGGGAACAAGTTACAGGAAAATGTCACCAAAGTGCTTATCTCAGTCTAATAATGCTATTTTGACCCAAGATTTTTTTAAGAAAGTGGAAGTCAGTTTTGTCTGAAAGAAGGCATTAGGGCTCATGTATTTTGTGTTGGGCTCCTAAAACCCACTTTTAGAGACCTCACAAAGTCAGCAGCCACTTAGAATGTACTGGGAACAAGTTACAGGAAAATGTCACCAAAGTGCTTATCTCAGCCCAAAAATGCCATTTTGAGCCACGATTTTTTAAGGAAAGTGGGTGTCAGTTTTGTATGAAGGAAGGCATTGGGGCTCATGTATTTTGTGTTGGGCTCCTAAAACCCACTTTTAGAGACCTCACAAAGTCAGCAGCCACTTAGAATGTACTGGGAACAAGTTACAGGAAAATGTCACCAAAGTGCTTATCTCAGCCCAAAAATGCCATTTTGAGCCACGATTTTTTAAGGAAAGTGGGTGTCAGTTTTGTATGAAGGAAGGCATTGGGGCTCATGTATTTTGTGTTGGGCTCCTAAAACCCACTTTTAGAGACCTCACAAAGTCAGCAGCCACTTAGAATGTACTGGGAACAAGTTACAGGAAAATGTCACCAAAGTGCTTATCTCAGTCTAATAATGCTATTTTGACCCAAGATTTTTTTAAGAAAGTGGAAGTCAGTTTTGTCTGAAAGAAGGCATTAGGGCTCATGTATTTTGTGTTGGGCTCCTAAAACCCAATTTTACAGACCTCACAAAGTCAGCAGCCACTTAAAATGTACTGGGAACAAGTTACAGGAAAATGTCACCAAAGTGCTTATCTCAGTCTAATAATGCTATTTTGACCCAAGATTTTTTTAAGAAAGTGGAAGTCAGTTTTGTCTGAAAGAAGGCATTAGGGCTCATGTATTTTGTGTTGGGCTCCTAAAACCCACTTTTAGAGACCTCACAAAGTCAGCAGCCACTTAGAATGTACTGGGAACAAGTTACAGGAAAATGTCACCAAAGTGCTTATCTCAGCCCAAAAATGCCATTTTGAGCCACGATTTTTTAAGGAAAGTGGGTGTCAGTTTTGTATGAAGGAAGGCATTGGGGCTCATGTATTTTGTGTTGGGCTCCTAAAACCCACTTTTAGAGACCTCACAAAGTCAGCAGCCACTTAGAATGTACTGGGAACAAGTTACAGGAAAATGTCACCAAAGTGCTTATCTCAGCCCAAAAATGCCATTTTGAGCCACGATTTTTTAAGGAAAGTGGGTGTCAGTTTTGTATGAAGGAAGGCATTGGGGCTCATGTATTTTGTGTTGGGCTCCTAAAACCCACTTTTAGAGACCTCACAAAGTCAGCAGCCACTTAGAATGTACTGGGAACAAGTTACAGGAAAATGTCACCAAAGTGCTTATCTCAGTCTAATAATGCTATTTTGACCCAAGATTTTTTTAAGAAAGTGGAAGTCAGTTTTGTCTGAAAGAAGGCATTAGGGCTCATGTATTTTGTGTTGGGCTCCTAAAACCCACTTTTAGAGACCTCACAAAGTCAGCAGCCACTTAGAATGTACTGGGAACAAGTTACAGGAAAATGTCACCAAAGTGCTTATCTCAGCCCAAAAATGCCATTTTGAGCCACGATTTTTTAAGGAAAGTGGGTGTCAGTTTTGTATGAAGGAAGGCATTGGGGCTCATGTATTTTGTGTTGGGCTCCTAAAACCCACTTTTAGAGACCTCACAAAGTCAGCAGCCACTTAGAATGTACTGGGAACAAGTTACAGGAAAATGTCACCAAAGTGCTTATCTCAGTCTAATAATGCTATTTTGACCCAAGATTTTTTTAAGAAAGTGGAAGTCAGTTTTGTCTGAAAGAAGGCATTAGGGCTCATGTATTTTGTGTTGGGCTCCTAAAACCCACTTTTAGAGACCTCACAAAGTCAGCAGCCACTTAGAATGTACTGGGAACAAGTTACAGGAAAATGTCACCAAAGTGCTTATCTCAGCCCAAAAATGCCATTTTGAGCCACGATTTTTTAAGGAAAGTGGGTGTCAGTTTTGTATGAAGGAAGGCATTGGGGCTCATGTATTTTGTGTTGGGCTCCTAAAACCCACTTTTAGAGACCTCACAAAGTCAGCAGCCACTTAGAATGTACTGGGAACAAGTTACAGGAAAATGTCACCAAAGTGCTTATCTCAGTCTAATAATGCTATTTTGACCCAAGATTTTTTTAAGAAAGTGGAAGTCAGTTTTGTCTGAAAGAAGGCATTAGGGCTCATGTATTTTGTGTTGGGCTCCTAAAACCCACTTTTAGAGACCTCACAAAGTCAGCAGCCACTTAGAATGTACTGGGAACAAGTTACAGGAAAATGTCACCAAAGTGCTTATCTCAGCCCAAAAATGCCATTTTGAGCCACGATTTTTTAAGGAAAGTGGGTGTCAGTTTTGTATGAAGGAAGGCATTGGGGCTCATGTATTTTGTGTTGGGCTCCTAAAACCCACTTTTAGAGACCTCACAAAGTCAGCAGCCACTTAGAATGTACTGGGAACAAGTTACAGGAAAATGTCACCAAAGTGCTTATCTCAGTCTAATAATGCTATTTTGACCCAAGATTTTTTTAAGAAAGTGGAAGTCAGTTTTGTCTGAAAGAAGGCATTAGGGCTCATGTATTTTGTGTTGGGCTCCTAAAACCCACTTTTAGAGACCTCACAAAGTCAGCAGCCACTTAGAATGTACTGGGAACAAGTTACAGGAAAATGTCACCAAAGTGCTTATCTCAGCCCAAAAATGCCATTTTGAGCCACGATTTTTTAAGGAAAGTGGGTGTCAGTTTTGTATGAAGGAAGGCATTGGGGCTCATGTATTTTGTGTTGGGCTCCTAAAACCCACTTTTAGAGACCTCACAAAGTCAGCAGCCACTTAGAATGTACTGGGAACAAGTTACAGGAAAATGTCACCAAAGTGCTTATCTCAGCCCAAAAATGCCATTTTGAGCCACGATTTTTTAAGGAAAGTGGGTGTCAGTTTTGTATGAAGGAAGGCATTGGGGCTCATGTATTTTGTGTTGGGCTCCTAAAACCCACTTTTAGAGACCTCACAAAGTCAGCAGCCACTTAGAATGTACTGGGAACAAGTTACAGGAAAATGTCACCAAAGTGCTTATCTCAGTCTAATAATGCTATTTTGACCCAAGATTTTTTTAAGAAAGTGGAAGTCAGTTTTGTCTGAAAGAAGGCATTAGGGCTCATGTATTTTGTGTTGGGCTCCTAAAACCCACTTTTAGAGACCTCACAAAGTCAGCAGCCACTTAGAATGTACTGGGAACAAGTTACAGGAAAATGTCACCAAAGTGCTTATCTCAGCCCAAAAATGCCATTTTGAGCCACGATTTTTTAAGGAAAGTGGGTGTCAGTTTTGTATGAAGGAAGGCATTGGGGCTCATGTATTTTGTGTTGGGCTCCTAAAACCCACTTTTAGAGACCTCACAAAGTCAGCAGCCACTTAGAATGTACTGGGAACAAGTTACAGGAAAATGTCACCAAAGTGCTTATCTCAGTCTAATAATGCTATTTTGACCCAAGATTTTTTTAAGAAAGTGGAAGTCAGTTTTGTCTGAAAGAAGGCATTAGGGCTCATGTATTTTGTGTTGGGCTCCTAAAACCCACTTTTAGAGACCTCACAAAGTCAGCAGCCACTTAGAATGTACTGGGAACAAGTTACAGGAAAATGTCACCAAAGTGCTTATCTCAGCCCAAAAATGCCATTTTGAGCCACGATTTTTTAAGGAAAGTGGGTGTCAGTTTTGTATGAAGGAAGGCATTGGGGCTCATGTATTTTGTGTTGGGCTCCTAAAACCCACTTTTAGAGACCTCACAAAGTCAGCAGCCACTTAGAATGTACTGGGAACAAGTTACAGGAAAATGTCACCAAAGTGCTTATCTCAGTCTAATAATGCTATTTTGACCCAAGATTTTTTTAAGAAAGTGGAAGTCAGTTTTGTCTGAAAGAAGGCATTAGGGCTCATGTATTTTGTGTTGGGCTCCTAAAACCCACTTTTAGAGACCTCACAAAGTCAGCAGCCACTTAGAATGTACTGGGAACAAGTTACAGGAAAATGTCACCAAAGTGCTTATCTCAGCCCAAAAATGCCATTTTGAGCCACGATTTTTTAAGGAAAGTGGGTGTCAGTTTTGTATGAAGGAAGGCATTGGGGCTCATGTATTTTGTGTTGGGCTCCTAAAACCCACTTTTAGAGACCTCACAAAGTCAGCAGCCACTTAGAATGTACTGGGAACAAGTTACAGGAAAATGTCACCAAAGTGCTTATCTCAGTCTAATAATGCTATTTTGACCCAAGATTTTTTTAAGAAAGTGGAAGTCAGTTTTGTCTGAAAGAAGGCATTAGGGCTCATGTATTTTGTGTTGGGCTCCTAAAACCCACTTTTAGAGACCTCACAAAGTCAGCAGCCACTTAGAATGTACTGGGAACAAGTTACAGGAAAATGTCACCAAAGTGCTTATCTCAGCCCAAAAATGCCATTTTGAGCCACGATTTTTTAAGGAAAGTGGGTGTCAGTTTTGTATGAAGGAAGGCATTGGGGCTCATGTATTTTGTGTTGGGCTCCTAAAACCCACTTTTAGAGACCTCACAAAGTCAGCAGCCACTTAGAATGTACTGGGAACAAGTTACAGGAAAATGTCACCAAAGTGCTTATCTCAGTCTAATAATGCTATTTTGACCCAAGATTTTTTTAAGAAAGTGGAAGTCAGTTTTGTCTGAAAGAAGGCATTAGGGCTCATGTATTTTGTGTTGGGCTCCTAAAACCCACTTTTAGAGACCTCACAAAGTCAGCAGCCACTTAGAATGTACTGGGAACAAGTTACAGGAAAATGTCACCAAAGTGCTTATCTCAGCCCAAAAATGCCATTTTGAGCCACGATTTTTTAAGGAAAGTGGGTGTCAGTTTTGTATGAAGGAAGGCATTGGGGCTCATGTATTTTGTGTTGGGCTCCTAAAACCCACTTTTAGAGACCTCACAAAGTCAGCAGCCACTTAGAATGTACTGGGAACAAGTTACAGGAAAATGTCACCAAAGTGCTTATCTCAGTCTAATAATGCTATTTTGACCCAAGATTTTTTTAAGAAAGTGGAAGTCAGTTTTGTCTGAAAGAAGGCATTAGGGCTCATGTATTTTGTGTTGGGCTCCTAAAACCCAATTTTACAGACCTCACAAAGTCAGCAGCCACTTAAAATGTACTGGGAACAAGTTACAGGAAAATGTCACCAAAGTGCTTATCTCAGTCTAATAATGCTATTTTGACCCAAGATTTTTTTAAGAAAGTGGAAGTCAGTTTTGTCTGAAAGAAGGCATTAGGGCTCATGTATTTTGTGTTGGGCTCCTAAAACCCACTTTTAGAGACCTCACAAAGTCAGCAGCCACTTAGAATGTACTGGGAACAAGTTACAGGAAAATGTCACCAAAGTGCTTATCTCAGCCCAAAAATGCCATTTTGAGCCACGATTTTTTAAGGAAAGTGGGTGTCAGTTTTGTATGAAGGAAGGCATTGGGGCTCATGTATTTTGTGTTGGGCTCCTAAAACCCACTTTTAGAGACCTCACAAAGTCAGCAGCCACTTAGAATGTACTGGGAACAAGTTACAGGAAAATGTCACCAAAGTGCTTATCTCAGTCTAATAATGCTATTTTGACCCAAGATTTTTTTAAGAAAGTGGAAGTCAGTTTTGTCTGAAAGAAGGCATTAGGGCTCATGTATTTTGTGTTGGGCTCCTAAAACCCACTTTTAGAGACCTCACAAAGTCAGCAGCCACTTAGAATGTACTGGGAACAAGTTACAGGAAAATGTCACCAAAGTGCTTATCTCAGCCCAAAAATGCCATTTTGAGCCACGATTTTTTAAGGAAAGTGGGTGTCAGTTTTGTATGAAGGAAGGCATTGGGGCTCATGTATTTTGTGTTGGGCTCCTAAAACCCACTTTTAGAGACCTCACAAAGTCAGCAGCCACTTAGAATGTACTGGGAACAAGTTACAGGAAAATGTCACCAAAGTGCTTATCTCAGTCTAATAATGCTATTTTGACCCGAGATTTTTTTAAGAAAGTGGAAGTCAGTTTTGTCTGAAAGAAGGCATTAGGGCTCATGTATTTTGTGTTGGGCTCCTAAAACCCACTTTTAGAGACCTCACAAAGTCAGCAGCCACTTAGAATGTACTGGGAACAAGTTACAGGAAAATGTCACCAAAGTGCTTATCTCAGCCCAAAAATGCCATTTTGAGCCACGATTTTTTAAGGAAAGTGGGTGTCAGTTTTGTATGAAGGAAGGCATTGGGGCTCATGTATTTTGTGTTGGGCTCCTAAAACCCACTTTTAGAGACCTCACAAAGTCAGCAGCCACTTAGAATGTACTGGGAACAAGTTACAGGAAAATGTCACCAAAGTGCTTATCTCAGCCCAAAAATGCCATTTTGAGCCACGATTTTTTAAGGAAAGTGGGTGTCAGTTTTGTATGAAGGAAGGCATTGGGGCTCATGTATTTTGTGTTGGGCTCCTAAAACCCACTTTTAGAGACCTCACAAAGTCAGCAGCCACTTAGAATGTACTGGGAACAAGTTACAGGAAAATGTCACCAAAGTGCTTATCTCAGTCTAATAATGCTATTTTGACCCAAGATTTTTTTAAGAAAGTGGAAGTCAGTTTTGTCTGAAAGAAGGCATTAGGGCTCATGTATTTTGTGTTGGGCTCCTAAAACCCAATTTTACAGACCTCACAAAGTCAGCAGCCACTTAAAATGTACTGGGAACAAGTTACAGGAAAATGTCACCAAAGTGCTTATCTCAGTCTAATAATGCTATTTTGACCCAAGATTTTTTTAAGAAAGTGGAAGTCAGTTTTGTCTGAAAGAAGGCATTAGGGCTCATGTATTTTGTGTTGGGCTCCTAAAACCCACTTTTAGAGACCTCACAAAGTCAGCAGCCACTTAGAATGTACTGGGAACAAGTTACAGGAAAATGTCACCAAAGTGCTTATCTCAGCCCAAAAATGCCATTTTGAGCCACGATTTTTTAAGGAAAGTGGGTGTCAGTTTTGTATGAAGGAAGGCATTGGGGCTCATGTATTTTGTGTTGGGCTCCTAAAACCCACTTTTAGAGACCTCACAAAGTCAGCAGCCACTTAGAATGTACTGGGAACAAGTTACAGGAAAATGTCACCAAAGTGCTTATCTCAGTCTAATAATGCTATTTTGACCCAAGATTTTTTTAAGAAAGTGGAAGTCAGTTTTGTCTGAAAGAAGGCATTAGGGCTCATGTATTTTGTGTTGGGCTCCTAAAACCCACTTTTAGAGACCTCACAAAGTCAGCAGCCACTTAGAATGTACTGGGAACAAGTTACAGGAAAATGTCACCAAAGTGCTTATCTCAGCCCAAAAATGCCATTTTGAGCCACGATTTTTTAAGGAAAGTGGGTGTCAGTTTTGTATGAAGGAAGGCATTGGGGCTCATGTATTTTGTGTTGGGCTCCTAAAACCCACTTTTAGAGACCTCACAAAGTCAGCAGCCACTTAGAATGTACTGGGAACAAGTTACAGGAAAATGTCACCAAAGTGCTTATCTCAGTCTAATAATGCTATTTTGACCCAAGATTTTTTTAAGAAAGTGGAAGTCAGTTTTGTCTGAAAGAAGGCATTAGGGCTCATGTATTTTGTGTTGGGCTCCTAAAACCCACTTTTAGAGACCTCACAAAGTCAGCAGCCACTTAGAATGTACTGGGAACAAGTTACAGGAAAATGTCACCAAAGTGCTTATCTCAGCCCAAAAATGCCATTTTGAGCCACGATTTTTTAAGGAAAGTGGGTGTCAGTTTTGTATGAAGGAAGGCATTGGGGCTCATGTATTTTGTGTTGGGCTCCTAAAACCCACTTTTAGAGACCTCACAAAGTCAGCAGCCACTTAGAATGTACTGGGAACAAGTTACAGGAAAATGTCACCAAAGTGCTTATCTCAGTCTAATAATGCTATTTTGACCCAAGATTTTTTTAAGAAAGTGGAAGTCAGTTTTGTCTGAAAGAAGGCATTAGGGCTCATGTATTTTGTGTTGGGCTCCTAAAACCCACTTTTAGAGACCTCACAAAGTCAGCAGCCACTTAGAATGTACTGGGAACAAGTTACAGGAAAATGTCACCAAAGTGCTTATCTCAGCCCAAAAATGCCATTTTGAGCCACGATTTTTTAAGGAAAGTGGGTGTCAGTTTTGTATGAAGGAAGGCATTGGGGCTCATGTATTTTGTGTTGGGCTCCTAAAACCCACTTTTAGAGACCTCACAAAGTCAGCAGCCACTTAGAATGTACTGGGAACAAGTTACAGGAAAATGTCACCAAAGTGCTTATCTCAGTCTAATAATGCTATTTTGACCCAAGATTTTTTTAAGAAAGTGGAAGTCAGTTTTGTCTGAAAGAAGGCATTAGGGCTCATGTATTTTGTGTTGGGCTCCTAAAACCCACTTTTAGAGACCTCACAAAGTCAGCAGCCACTTAGAATGTACTGGGAACAAGTTACAGGAAAATGTCACCAAAGTGCTTATCTCAGCCCAAAAATGCCATTTTGAGCCACGATTTTTTAAGGAAAGTGGGTGTCAGTTTTGTATGAAGGAAGGCATTGGGGCTCATGTATTTTGTGTTGGGCTCCTAAAACCCACTTTTAGAGACCTCACAAAGTCAGCAGCCACTTAGAATGTACTGGGAACAAGTTACAGGAAAATGTCACCAAAGTGCTTATCTCAGCCCAAAAATGCCATTTTGAGCCACGATTTTTTAAGGAAAGTGGGTGTCAGTTTTGTATGAAGGAAGGCATTGGGGCTCATGTATTTTGTGTTGGGCTCCTAAAACCCACTTTTAGAGACCTCACAAAGTCAGCAGCCACTTAGAATGTACTGGGAACAAGTTACAGGAAAATGTCACCAAAGTGCTTATCTCAGTCTAATAATGCTATTTTGACCCAAGATTTTTTTAAGAAAGTGGAAGTCAGTTTTGTCTGAAAGAAGGCATTAGGGCTCATGTATTTTGTGTTGGGCTCCTAAAACCCAATTTTACAGACCTCACAAAGTCAGCAGCCACTTAGAATGTACTGGGAACAAGTTACAGGAAAATGTCACCAAAGTGCTTAACCAAGATTTTTTTAAGAAAGTGGAAGTCAGTTTTGTCTGAAAGAAGGCATTAGGGCTCATGTATTTTGTGTTGGGCTCCTAAAACCCACTTTTAGAGACCTCACAAAGTCAGCAGCCACTTAGAATGTACTGGGAACAAGTTACAGGAAAATGTCACCAAAGTGCTTATCTCAGCCCAAAAATGCCATTTTGAGCCACGATTTTTTAAGGAAAGTGGGTGTCAGTTTTGTATGAAGGAAGGCATTGGGGCTCATGTATTTTGTGTTGGGCTCCTAAAACCCACTTTTAGAGACCTCACAAAGTCAGCAGCCACTTAGAATGTACTGGGAACAAGTTACAGGAAAATGTCACCAAAGTGCTTATCTCAGTCTAATAATGCTATTTTGACCCAAGATTTTTTTAAGAAAGTGGAAGTCAGTTTTGTCTGAAAGAAGGCATTAGGGCTCATGTATTTTGTGTTGGGCTCCTAAAACCCACTTTTAGAGACCTCACAAAGTCAGCAGCCACTTAGAATGTACTGGGAACAAGTTACAGGAAAATGTCACCAAAGTGCTTATCTCAGCCCAAAAATGCCATTTTGAGCCACGATTTTTTAAGGAAAGTGGGTGTCAGTTTTGTATGAAGGAAGGCATTGGGGCTCATGTATTTTGTGTTGGGCTCCTAAAACCCACTTTTAGAGACCTCACAAAGTCAGCAGCCACTTAGAATGTACTGGGAACAAGTTACAGGAAAATGTCACCAAAGTGCTTATCTCAGTCTAATAATGCTATTTTGACCCAAGATTTTTTTAAGAAAGTGGAAGTCAGTTTTGTCTGAAAGAAGGCATTAGGGCTCATGTATTTTGTGTTGGGCTCCTAAAACCCACTTTTAGAGACCTCACAAAGTCAGCAGCCACTTAGAATGTACTGGGAACAAGTTACAGGAAAATGTCACCAAAGTGCTTATCTCAGCCCAAAAATGCCATTTTGAGCCACGATTTTTTAAGGAAAGTGGGTGTCAGTTTTGTATGAAGGAAGGCATTGGGGCTCATGTATTTTGTGTTGGGCTCCTAAAACCCACTTTTAGAGACCTCACAAAGTCAGCAGCCACTTAGAATGTACTGGGAACAAGTTACAGGAAAATGTCACCAAAGTGCTTATCTCAGCCCAAAAATGCCATTTTGAGCCACGATTTTTTAAGGAAAGTGGGTGTCAGTTTTGTATGAAGGAAGGCATTGGGGCTCATGTATTTTGTGTTGGGCTCCTAAAACCCACTTTTAGAGACCTCACAAAGTCAGCAGCCACTTAGAATGTACTGGGAACAAGTTACAGGAAAATGTCACCAAAGTGCTTATCTCAGTCTAATAATGCTATTTTGACCCAAGATTTTTTTAAGAAAGTGGAAGTCAGTTTTGTCTGAAAGAAGGCATTAGGGCTCATGTATTTTGTGTTGGGCTCCTAAAACCCAATTTTACAGACCTCACAAAGTCAGCAGCCACTTAGAATGTACTGGGAACAAGTTACAGGAAAATGTCACCAAAGTGCTTAACCAAGATTTTTTTAAGAAAGTGGAAGTCAGTTTTGTCTGAAAGAAGGCATTAGGGCTCATGTATTTTGTGTTGGGCTCCTAAAACCCACTTTTAGAGACCTCACAAAGTCAGCAGCCACTTAGAATGTACTGGGAACAAGTTACAGGAAAATGTCACCAAAGTGCTTATCTCAGCCCAAAAATGCCATTTTGAGCCACGATTTTTTAAGGAAAGTGGGTGTCAGTTTTGTATGAAGGAAGGCATTGGGGCTCATGTATTTTGTGTTGGGCTCCTAAAACCCACTTTTAGAGACCTCACAAAGTCAGCAGCCACTTAGAATGTACTGGGAACAAGTTACAGGAAAATGTCACCAAAGTGCTTATCTCAGTCTAATAATGCTATTTTGACCCAAGATTTTTTTAAGAAAGTGGAAGTCAGTTTTGTCTGAAAGAAGGCATTAGGGCTCATGTATTTTGTGTTGGGCTCCTAAAACCCACTTTTAGAGACCTCACAAAGTCAGCAGCCACTTAGAATGTACTGGGAACAAGTTACAGGAAAATGTCACCAAAGTGCTTATCTCAGCCCAAAAATGCCATTTTGAGCCACGATTTTTTAAGGAAAGTGGGTGTCAGTTTTGTATGAAGGAAGGCATTGGGGCTCATGTATTTTGTGTTGGGCTCCTAAAACCCACTTTTAGAGACCTCACAAAGTCAGCAGCCACTTAGAATGTACTGGGAACAAGTTACAGGAAAATGTCACCAAAGTGCTTATCTCAGTCTAATAATGCTATTTTGACCCAAGATTTTTTTAAGAAAGTGGAAGTCAGTTTTGTCTGAAAGAAGGCATTAGGGCTCATGTATTTTGTGTTGGGCTCCTAAAACCCACTTTTAGAGACCTCACAAAGTCAGCAGCCACTTAGAATGTACTGGGAACAAGTTACAGGAAAATGTCACCAAAGTGCTTATCTCAGCCCAAAAATGCCATTTTGAGCCACGATTTTTTAAGGAAAGTGGGTGTCAGTTTTGTATGAAGGAAGGCATTGGGGCTCATGTATTTTGTGTTGGGCTCCTAAAACCCACTTTTAGAGACCTCACAAAGTCAGCAGCCACTTAGAATGTACTGGGAACAAGTTACAGGAAAATGTCACCAAAGTGCTTATCTCAGCCCAAAAATGCCATTTTGAGCCACGATTTTTTAAGGAAAGTGGGTGTCAGTTTTGTATGAAGGAAGGCATTGGGGCTCATGTATTTTGTGTTGGGCTCCTAAAACCCACTTTTAGAGACCTCACAAAGTCAGCAGCCACTTAGAATGTACTGGGAACAAGTTACAGGAAAATGTCACCAAAGTGCTTATCTCAGTCTAATAATGCTATTTTGACCCAAGATTTTTTTAAGAAAGTGGAAGTCAGTTTTGTCTGAAAGAAGGCATTAGGGCTCATGTATTTTGTGTTGGGCTCCTAAAACCCAATTTTACAGACCTCACAAAGTCAGCAGCCACTTAAAATGTACTGGGAACAAGTTACAGGAAAATGTCACCAAAGTGCTTATCTCAGTCTAATAATGCTATTTTGACCCAAGATTTTTTTAAGAAAGTGGAAGTCAGTTTTGTCTGAAAGAAGGCATTAGGGCTCATGTATTTTGTGTTGGGCTCCTAAAACCCACTTTTAGAGACCTCACAAAGTCAGCAGCCACTTAGAATGTACTGGGAACAAGTTACAGGAAAATGTCACCAAAGTGCTTATCTCAGCCCAAAAATGCCATTTTGAGCCACGATTTTTTAAGGAAAGTGGGTGTCAGTTTTGTATGAAGGAAGGCATTGGGGCTCATGTATTTTGTGTTGGGCTCCTAAAACCCACTTTTAGAGACCTCACAAAGTCAGCAGCCACTTAGAATGTACTGGGAACAAGTTACAGGAAAATGTCACCAAAGTGCTTATCTCAGTCTAATAATGCTATTTTGACCCAAGATTTTTTTAAGAAAGTGGAAGTCAGTTTTGTCTGAAAGAAGGCATTAGGGCTCATGTATTTTGTGTTGGGCTCCTAAAACCCACTTTTAGAGACCTCACAAAGTCAGCAGCCACTTAGAATGTACTGGGAACAAGTTACAGGAAAATGTCACCAAAGTGCTTATCTCAGCCCAAAAATGCCATTTTGAGCCACGATTTTTTAAGGAAAGTGGGTGTCAGTTTTGTATGAAGGAAGGCATTGGGGCTCATGTATTTTGTGTTGGGCTCCTAAAACCCACTTTTAGAGACCTCACAAAGTCAGCAGCCACTTAGAATGTACTGGGAACAAGTTACAGGAAAATGTCACCAAAGTGCTTATCTCAGTCTAATAATGCTATTTTGACCCAAGATTTTTTTAAGAAAGTGGAAGTCAGTTTTGTCTGAAAGAAGGCATTAGGGCTCATGTATTTTGTGTTGGGCTCCTAAAACCCACTTTTAGAGACCTCACAAAGTCAGCAGCCACTTAGAATGTACTGGGAACAAGTTACAGGAAAATGTCACCAAAGTGCTTATCTCAGCCCAAAAATGCCATTTTGAGCCACGATTTTTTAAGGAAAGTGGGTGTCAGTTTTGTATGAAGGAAGGCATTGGGGCTCATGTATTTTGTGTTGGGCTCCTAAAACCCACTTTTAGAGACCTCACAAAGTCAGCAGCCACTTAGAATGTACTGGGAACAAGTTACAGGAAAATGTCACCAAAGTGCTTATCTCAGCCCAAAAATGCCATTTTGAGCCACGATTTTTTAAGGAAAGTGGGTGTCAGTTTTGTATGAAGGAAGGCATTGGGGCTCATGTATTTTGTGTTGGGCTCCTAAAACCCACTTTTAGAGACCTCACAAAGTCAGCAGCCACTTAGAATGTACTGGGAACAAGTTACAGGAAAATGTCACCAAAGTGCTTATCTCAGTCTAATAATGCTATTTTGACCCAAGATTTTTTTAAGAAAGTGGAAGTCAGTTTTGTCTGAAAGAAGGCATTAGGGCTCATGTATTTTGTGTTGGGCTCCTAAAACCCACTTTTAGAGACCTCACAAAGTCAGCAGCCACTTAGAATGTACTGGGAACAAGTTACAGGAAAATGTCACCAAAGTGCTTATCTCAGCCCAAAAATGCCATTTTGAGCCACGATTTTTTAAGGAAAGTGGGTGTCAGTTTTGTATGAAGGAAGGCATTGGGGCTCATGTATTTTGTGTTGGGCTCCTAAAACCCACTTTTAGAGACCTCACAAAGTCAGCAGCCACTTAGAATGTACTGGGAACAAGTTACAGGAAAATGTCACCAAAGTGCTTATCTCAGTCTAATAATGCTATTTTGACCCAAGATTTTTTTAAGAAAGTGGAAGTCAGTTTTGTCTGAAAGAAGGCATTAGGGCTCATGTATTTTGTGTTGGGCTCCTAAAACCCACTTTTAGAGACCTCACAAAGTCAGCAGCCACTTAGAATGTACTGGGAACAAGTTACAGGAAAATGTCACCAAAGTGCTTATCTCAGCCCAAAAATGCCATTTTGAGCCACGATTTTTTAAGTAAAGTGGGTGTCAGTTTTGTATGAAGGAAGGCATTGGGGCTCATGTATTTTGTGTTGGGCTCCTAAAACCCACTTTTAGAGACCTCACAAAGTCAGCAGCCACTTAGAATGTACTGGGAACAAGTTACAGGAAAATGTCACCAAAGTGCTTATCTCAGTCTAATAATGCTATTTTGACCCAAGATTTTTTTAAGAAAGTGGAAGTCAGTTTTGTCTGAAAGAAGGCATTAGGGCTCATGTATTTTGTGTTGGGCTCCTAAAACCCACTTTTAGAGACCTCACAAAGTCAGCAGCCACTTAGAATGTACTGGGAACAAGTTACAGGAAAATGTCACCAAAGTGCTTATCTCAGCCCAAAAATGCCATTTTGAGCCACGATTTTTTAAGGAAAGTGGGTGTCAGTTTTGTATGAAGGAAGGCATTGGGGCTCATGTATTTTGTGTTGGGCTCCTAAAACCCACTTTTAGAGACCTCACAAAGTCAGCAGCCACTTAGAATGTACTGGGAACAAGTTACAGGAAAATGTCACCAAAGTGCTTATCTCAGCCCAAAAATGCCATTTTGAGCCACGATTTTTTAAGGAAAGTGGGTGTCAGTTTTGTATGAAGGAAGGCATTGGGGCTCATGTATTTTGTGTTGGGCTCCTAAAACCCACTTTTAGAGACCTCACAAAGTCAGCAGCCACTTAGAATGTACTGGGAACAAGTTACAGGAAAATGTCACCAAAGTGCTTATCTCAGTCTAATAATGCTATTTTGACCCAAGATTTTTTTAAGAAAGTGGAAGTCAGTTTTGTCTGAAAGAAGGCATTAGGGCTCATGTATTTTGTGTTGGGCTCCTAAAACCCACTTTTAGAGACCTCACAAAGTCAGCAGCCACTTAGAATGTACTGGGAACAAGTTACAGGAAAATGTCACCAAAGTGCTTATCTCAGCCCAAAAATGCCATTTTGAGCCACGATTTTTTAAGGAAAGTGGGTGTCAGTTTTGTATGAAGGAAGGCATTGGGGCTCATGTATTTTGTGTTGGGCTCCTAAAACCCACTTTTAGAGACCTCACAAAGTCAGCAGCCACTTAGAATGTACTGGGAACAAGTTACAGGAAAATGACACCAAAGTGCTTATCTCAGTCTAATAATGCTATTTTGACCCAAGATTTTTTTAAGAAAGTGGAAGTCAGTTTTGTCTGAAAGAAGGCATTAGGGCTCATGTATTTTGTGTTGGGCTCCTAAAACCCACTTTTAGAGACCTCACAAAGTCAGCAGCCACTTAGAATGTACTGGGAACAAGTTACAGGAAAATGTCACCAAAGTGCTTATCTCAGCCCAAAAATGCCATTTTGAGCCACGATTTTTTAAGGAAAGTGGGTGTCAGTTTTGTATGAAGGAAGGCATTGGGGCTCATGTATTTTGTGTTGGGCTCCTAAAACCCACTTTTAGAGACCTCACAAAGTCAGCAGCCACTTAGAATGTACTGGGAACAAGTTACAGGAAAATGTCACCAAAGTGCTTATCTCAGTCTAATAATGCTATTTTGACCCAAGATTTTTTTAAGAAAGTGGAAGTCAGTTTTGTCTGAAAGAAGGCATTAGGGCTCATGTATTTTGTGTTGGGCTCCTAAAACCCACTTTTAGAGACCTCACAAAGTCAGCAGCCACTTAGAATGTACTGGGAACAAGTTACAGGAAAATGTCACCAAAGTGCTTATCTCAGCCCAAAAATGCCATTTTGAGCCACGATTTTTTAAGGAAAGTGGGTGTCAGTTTTGTATGAAGGAAGGCATTGGGGCTCATGTATTTTGTGTTGGGCTCCTAAAACCCACTTTTAGAGACCTCACAAAGTCAGCAGCCACTTAGAATGTACTGGGAACAAGTTACAGGAAAATGTCACCAAAGTGCTTATCTCAGTCTAATAATGCTATTTTGACCCAAGATTTTTTTAAGAAAGTGGAAGTCAGTTTTGTCTGAAAGAAGGCATTAGGGCTCATGTATTTTGTGTTGGGCTCCTAAAACCCACTTTTAGAGACCTCACAAAGTCAGCAGCCACTTAGAATGTACTGGGAACAAGTTACAGGAAAATGTCACCAAAGTGCTTATCTCAGCCCAAAAATGCCATTTTGAGCCACGATTTTTTAAGGAAAGTGGGTGTCAGTTTTGTATGAAGGAAGGCATTGGGGCTCATGTATTTTGTGTTGGGCTCCTAAAACCCACTTTTAGAGACCTCACAAAGTCAGCAGCCACTTAGAATGTACTGGGAACAAGTTACAGGAAAATGTCACCAAAGTGCTTATCTCAGTCTAATAATGCTATTTTGACCCAAGATTTTTTTAAGAAAGTGGAAGTCAGTTTTGTCTGAAAGAAGGCATTAGGGCTCATGTATTTTGTGTTGGGCTCCTAAAACCCACTTTTAGAGACCTCACAAAGTCAGCAGCCACTTAGAATGTACTGGGAACAAGTTACAGGAAAATGTCACCAAAGTGCTTATCTCAGCCCAAAAATGCCATTTTGAGCCACGATTTTTTAAGGAAAGTGGGTGTCAGTTTTGTATGAAGGAAGGCATTGGGGCTCATGTATTTTGTGTTGGGCTCCTAAAACCCACTTTTAGAGACCTCACAAAGTCAGCAGCCACTTAGAATGTACTGGGAACAAGTTACAGGAAAATGTCACCAAAGTGCTTATCTCAGTCTAATAATGCTATTTTGACCCAAGATTTTTTTAAGAAAGTGGAAGTCAGTTTTGTCTGAAAGAAGGCATTAGGGCTCATGTATTTTGTGTTGGGCTCCTAAAACCCAATTTTACAGACCTCACAAAGTCAGCAGCCACTTAAAATGTACTGGGAACAAGTTACAGGAAAATGTCACCAAAGTGCTTATCTCAGCCCAAAAATGCTATTTTGAACCACGATTTTTTAAAGAAAGTGGGTGTCAGTTCTGTCTGAAGGAAGGCATTAGGGCTCATGTATTTTGTGTTGGGCTCCTAAAACCCACTTTTAGAGACCTCACAAAGTCAGCAGCCACTTAGAATGTACTGGGAACAAGTTACAGGAAAATGTCACCAAAGTGCTTATCTCAGCCCAAAAATGCTATTTTGAACCACGATTTTTTAAAGAAAGTGGGTGTCAGTTTTGTCTGAAAGAAGGCATTAGGGCTCATGTATTTTGTGTTGGGCTCCTAAAACCCACTTTTAGAGACCTCACAAAGTCAGCAGCCACTTAGAATGTACTGGGAACAAGTTACAGGAAAATGTCACCAAAGTGCTTATCTCAGCCCAAAAATGCCATTTTGAGCCACGATTTTTTAAGGAAAGTGGGTGTCAGTTTTGTATGAAGGAAGGCATTGGGGCTCATGTATTTTGTGTTGGGCTCCTAAAACCCACTTTTAGAGACCTCACAAAGTCAGCAGCCACTTAGAATGTACTGGGAACAAGTTACAGGAAAATGTCACCAAAGTGCTTATCTCAGCCCAAAAATGCCATTTTGAGCCACGATTTTTTAAGGAAAGTGGGTGTCAGTTTTGTATGAAGGAAGGCATTGGGGCTCATGTATTTTGTGTTGGGCTCCTAAAACCCACTTTTAGAGACCTCACAAAGTCAGCAGCCACTTAGAATGTACTGGGAACAAGTTACAGGAAAATGTCACCAAAGTGCTTATCTCAGTCTAATAATGCTATTTTGACCCAAGATTTTTTTAAGAAAGTGGAAGTCAGTTTTGTCTGAAAGAAGGCATTAGGGCTCATGTATTTTGTGTTGGGCTCCTAAAACCCACTTTTAGAGACCTCACAAAGTCAGCAGCCACTTAGAATGTACTGGGAACAAGTTACAGGAAAATGTCACCAAAGTGCTTATCTCAGCCCAAAAATGCCATTTTGAGCCACGATTTTTTAAGGAAAGTGGGTGTCAGTTTTGTATGAAGGAAGGCATTGGGGCTCATGTATTTTGTGTTGGGCTCCTAAAACCCACTTTTAGAGACCTCACAAAGTCAGCAGCCACTTAGAATGTACTGGGAACAAGTTACAGGAAAATGTCACCAAAGTGCTTATCTCAGTCTAATAATGCTATTTTGACCCAAGATTTTTTTAAGAAAGTGGAAGTCAGTTTTGTCTGAAAGAAGGCATTAGGGCTCATGTATTTTGTGTTGGGCTCCTAAAACCCACTTTTAGAGACCTCACAAAGTCAGCAGCCACTTAGAATGTACTGGGAACAAGTTACAGGAAAATGTCACCAAAGTGCTTATCTCAGCCCAAAAATGCCATTTTGAGCCACGATTTTTTAAGGAAAGTGGGTGTCAGTTTTGTATGAAGGAAGGCATTGGGGCTCATGTATTTTGTGTTGGGCTCCTAAAACCCACTTTTAGAGACCTCACAAAGTCAGCAGCCACTTAGAATGTACTGGGAACAAGTTACAGGAAAATGTCACCAAAGTGCTTATCTCAGTCTAATAATGCTATTTTGACCCAAGATTTTTTTAAGAAAGTGGAAGTCAGTTTTGTCTGAAAGAAGGCATTAGGGCTCATGTATTTTGTGTTGGGCTCCTAAAACCCACTTTTAGAGACCTCACAAAGTCAGCAGCCACTTAGAATGTACTGGGAACAAGTTACAGGAAAATGTCACCAAAGTGCTTATCTCAGCCCAAAAATGCCATTTTGAGCCACGATTTTTTAAGGAAAGTGGGTGTCAGTTTTGTATGAAGGAAGGCATTGGGGCTCATGTATTTTGTGTTGGGCTCCTAAAACCCACTTTTAGAGACCTCACAAAGTCAGCAGCCACTTAGAATGTACTGGGAACAAGTTACAGGAAAATGTCACCAAAGTGCTTATCTCAGTCTAATAATGCTATTTTGACCCAAGATTTTTTTAAGAAAGTGGAAGTCAGTTTTGTCTGAAAGAAGGCATTAGGGCTCATGTATTTTGTGTTGGGCTCCTAAAACCCACTTTTAGAGACCTCACAAAGTCAGCAGCCACTTAGAATGTACTGGGAACAAGTTACAGGAAAATGTCACCAAAGTGCTTATCTCAGCCCAAAAATGCCATTTTGAGCCACGATTTTTTAAGGAAAGTGGGTGTCAGTTTTGTATGAAGGAAGGCATTGGGGCTCATGTATTTTGTGTTGGGCTCCTAAAACCCACTTTTAGAGACCTCACAAAGTCAGCAGCCACTTAGAATGTACTGGGAACAAGTTACAGGAAAATGTCACCAAAGTGCTTATCTCAGTCTAATAATGCTATTTTGACCCAAGATTTTTTTAAGAAAGTGGAAGTCAGTTTTGTCTGAAAGAAGGCATTAGGGCTCATGTATTTTGTGTTGGGCTCCTAAAACCCACTTTTAGAGACCTCACAAAGTCAGCAGCCACTTAGAATGTACTGGGAACAAGTTACAGGAAAATGTCACCAAAGTGCTTATCTCAGCCCAAAAATGCCATTTTGAGCCACGATTTTTTAAGGAAAGTGGGTGTCAGTTTTGTATGAAGGAAGGCATTGGGGCTCATGTATTTTGTGTTGGGCTCCTAAAACCCACTTTTAGAGACCTCACAAAGTCAGCAGCCACTTAGAATGTACTGGGAACAAGTTACAGGAAAATGTCACCAAAGTGCTTATCTCAGTCTAATAATGCTATTTTGACCCAAGATTTTTTTAAGAAAGTGGAAGTCAGTTTTGTCTGAAAGAAGGCATTAGGGCTCATGTATTTTGTGTTGGGCTCCTAAAACCCACTTTTAGAGACCTCACAAAGTCAGCAGCCACTTAGAATGTACTGGGAACAAGTTACAGGAAAATGTCACCAAAGTGCTTATCTCAGCCCAAAAATGCCATTTTGAGCCACGATTTTTTAAGGAAAGTGGGTGTCAGTTTTGTATGAAGGAAGGCATTGGGGCTCATGTATTTTGTGTTGGGCTCCTAAAACCCACTTTTAGAGACCTCACAAAGTCAGCAGCCACTTAGAATGTACTGGGAACAAGTTACAGGAAAATGTCACCAAAGTGCTTATCTCAGTCTAATAATGCTATTTTGACCCAAGATTTTTTTAAGAAAGTGGAAGTCAGTTTTGTCTGAAAGAAGGCATTAGGGCTCATGTATTTTGTGTTGGGCTCCTAAAACCCACTTTTAGAGACCTCACAAAGTCAGCAGCCACTTAGAATGTACTGGGAACAAGTTACAGGAAAATGTCACCAAAGTGCTTATCTCAGCCCAAAAATGCCATTTTGAGCCACGATTTTTTAAGGAAAGTGGGTGTCAGTTTTGTATGAAGGAAGGCATTGGGGCTCATGTATTTTGTGTTGGGCTCCTAAAACCCACTTTTAGAGACCTCACAAAGTCAGCAGCCACTTAGAATGTACTGGGAACAAGTTACAGGAAAATGTCACCAAAGTGCTTATCTCAGCCCAAAAATGCCATTTTGAGCCACGATTTTTTAAGGAAAGTGGGTGTCAGTTTTGTATGAAGGAAGGCATTGGGGCTCATGTATTTTGTGTTGGGCTCCTAAAACCCACTTTTAGAGACCTCACAAAGTCAGCAGCCACTTAGAATGTACTGGGAACAAGTTACAGGAAAATGTCACCAAAGTGCTTATCTCAGTCTAATAATGCTATTTTGACCCAAGATTTTTTTAAGAAAGTGGAAGTCAGTTTTGTCTGAAAGAAGGCATTAGGGCTCATGTATTTTGTGTTGGGCTCCTAAAACCCACTTTTAGAGACCTCACAAAGTCAGCAGCCACTTAGAATGTACTGGGAACAAGTTACAGGAAAATGTCACCAAAGTGCTTATCTCAGCCCAAAAATGCCATTTTGAGCCACGATTTTTTAAGGAAAGTGGGTGTCAGTTTTGTATGAAGGAAGGCATTGGGGCTCATGTATTTTGTGTTGGGCTCCTAAAACCCACTTTTAGAGACCTCACAAAGTCAGCAGCCACTTAGAATGTACTGGGAACAAGTTACAGGAAAATGTCACCAAAGTGCTTATCTCAGTCTAATAATGCTATTTTGACCCAAGATTTTTTTAAGAAAGTGGAAGTCAGTTTTGTCTGAAAGAAGGCATTAGGGCTCATGTATTTTGTGTTGGGCTCCTAAAACCCACTTTTAGAGACCTCACAAAGTCAGCAGCCACTTAGAATGTACTGGGAACAAGTTACAGGAAAATGTCACCAAAGTGCTTATCTCAGCCCAAAAATGCCATTTTGAGCCACGATTTTTTAAGGAAAGTGGGTGTCAGTTTTGTATGAAGGAAGGCATTGGGGCTCATGTATTTTGTGTTGGGCTCCTAAAACCCACTTTTAGAGACCTCACAAAGTCAGCAGCCACTTAGAATGTACTGGGAACAAGTTACAGGAAAATGTCACCAAAGTGCTTATCTCAGCCCAAAAATGCCATTTTGAGCCACGATTTTTTAAGGAAAGTGGGTGTCAGTTTTGTATGAAGGAAGGCATTGGGGCTCATGTATTTTGTGTTGGGCTCCTAAAACCCACTTTTAGAGACCTCACAAAGTCAGCAGCCACTTAGAATGTACTGGGAACAAGTTACAGGAAAATGTCACCAAAGTGCTTATCTCAGTCTAATAATGCTATTTTGACCCAAGATTTTTTTAAGAAAGTGGAAGTCAGTTTTGTCTGAAAGAAGGCATTAGGGCTCATGTATTTTGTGTTGGGCTCCTAAAACCCAATTTTACAGACCTCACAAAGTCAGCAGCCACTTAAAATGTACTGGGAACAAGTTACAGGAAAATGTCACCAAAGTGCTTATCTCAGTCTAATAATGCTATTTTGACCCAAGATTTTTTTAAGAAAGTGGAAGTCAGTTTTGTCTGAAAGAAGGCATTAGGGCTCATGTATTTTGTGTTGGGCTCCTAAAACCCACTTTTAGAGACCTCACAAAGTCAGCAGCCACTTAGAATGTACTGGGAACAAGTTACAGGAAAATGTCACCAAAGTGCTTATCTCAGCCCAAAAATGCCATTTTGAGCCACGATTTTTTAAGGAAAGTGGGTGTCAGTTTTGTATGAAGGAAGGCATTGGGGCTCATGTATTTTGTGTTGGGCTCCTAAAACCCACTTTTAGAGACCTCACAAAGTCAGCAGCCACTTAGAATGTACTGGGAACAAGTTACAGGAAAATGTCACCAAAGTGCTTATCTCAGTCTAATAATGCTATTTTGACCCAAGATTTTTTTAAGAAAGTGGAAGTCAGTTTTGTCTGAAAGAAGGCATTAGGGCTCATGTATTTTGTGTTGGGCTCCTAAAACCCACTTTTAGAGACCTCACAAAGTCAGCAGCCACTTAGAATGTACTGGGAACAAGTTACAGGAAAATGTCACCAAAGTGCTTATCTCAGCCCAAAAATGCCATTTTGAGCCACGATTTTTTAAGGAAAGTGGGTGTCAGTTTTGTATGAAGGAAGGCATTGGGGCTCATGTATTTTGTGTTGGGCTCCTAAAACCCACTTTTAGAGACCTCACAAAGTCAGCAGCCACTTAGAATGTACTGGGAACAAGTTACAGGAAAATGTCACCAAAGTGCTTATCTCAGCCCAAAAATGCCATTTTGAGCCACGATTTTTTAAGGAAAGTGGGTGTCAGTTTTGTATGAAGGAAGGCATTGGGGCTCATGTATTTTGTGTTGGGCTCCTAAAACCCACTTTTAGAGACCTCACAAAGTCAGCAGCCACTTAGAATGTACTGGGAACAAGTTACAGGAAAATGTCACCAAAGTGCTTATCTCAGTCTAATAATGCTATTTTGACCCAAGATTTTTTTAAGAAAGTGGAAGTCAGTTTTGTCTGAAAGAAGGCATTAGGGCTCATGTATTTTGTGTTGGGCTCCTAAAACCCACTTTTAGAGACCTCACAAAGTCAGCAGCCACTTAGAATGTACTGGGAACAAGTTACAGGAAAATGTCACCAAAGTGCTTATCTCAGCCCAAAAATGCCATTTTGAGCCACGATTTTTTAAGGAAAGTGGGTGTCAGTTTTGTATGAAGGAAGGCATTGGGGCTCATGTATTTTGTGTTGGGCTCCTAAAACCCACTTTTAGAGACCTCACAAAGTCAGCAGCCACTTAGAATGTACTGGGAACAAGTTACAGGAAAATGTCACCAAAGTGCTTATCTCAGTCTAATAATGCTATTTTGACCCAAGATTTTTTTAAGAAAGTGGAAGTCAGTTTTGTCTGAAAGAAGGCATTAGGGCTCATGTATTTTGTGTTGGGCTCCTAAAACCCACTTTTAGAGACCTCACAAAGTCAGCAGCCACTTAGAATGTACTGGGAACAAGTTACAGGAAAATGTCACCAAAGTGCTTATCTCAGCCCAAAAATGCCATTTTGAGCCACGATTTTTTAAGGAAAGTGGGTGTCAGTTTTGTATGAAGGAAGGCATTGGGGCTCATGTATTTTGTGTTGGGCTCCTAAAACCCACTTTTAGAGACCTCACAAAGTCAGCAGCCACTTAGAATGTACTGGGAACAAGTTACAGGAAAATGTCACCAAAGTGCTTATCTCAGTCTAATAATGCTATTTTGACCCAAGATTTTTTTAAGAAAGTGGAAGTCAGTTTTGTCTGAAAGAAGGCATTAGGGCTCATGTATTTTGTGTTGGGCTCCTAAAACCCACTTTTAGAGACCTCACAAAGTCAGCAGCCACTTAGAATGTACTGGGAACAAGTTACAGGAAAATGTCACCAAAGTGCTTATCTCAGCCCAAAAATGCCATTTTGAGCCACGATTTTTTAAGGAAAGTGGGTGTCAGTTTTGTATGAAGGAAGGCATTGGGGCTCATGTATTTTGTGTTGGGCTCCTAAAACCCACTTTTAGAGACCTCACAAAGTCAGCAGCCACTTAGAATGTACTGGGAACAAGTTACAGGAAAATGTCACCAAAGTGCTTATCTCAGTCTAATAATGCTATTTTGACCCAAGATTTTTTTAAGAAAGTGGAAGTCAGTTTTGTCTGAAAGAAGGCATTAGGGCTCATGTATTTTGTGTTGGGCTCCTAAAACCCACTTTTAGAGACCTCACAAAGTCAGCAGCCACTTAGAATGTACTGGGAACAAGTTACAGGAAAATGTCACCAAAGTGCTTATCTCAGCCCAAAAATGCCATTTTGAGCCACGATTTTTTAAGGAAAGTGGGTGTCAGTTTTGTATGAAGGAAGGCATTGGGGCTCATGTATTTTGTGTTGGGCTCCTAAAACCCACTTTTAGAGACCTCACAAAGTCAGCAGCCACTTAGAATGTACTGGGAACAAGTTACAGGAAAATGTCACCAAAGTGCTTATCTCAGTCTAATAATGCTATTTTGACCCAAGATTTTTTTAAGAAAGTGGAAGTCAGTTTTGTCTGAAAGAAGGCATTAGGGCTCATGTATTTTGTGTTGGGCTCCTAAAACCCACTTTTAGAGACCTCACAAAGTCAGCAGCCACTTAGAATGTACTGGGAACAAGTTACAGGAAAATGTCACCAAAGTGCTTATCTCAGCCCAAAAATGCCATTTTGAGCCACGATTTTTTAAGGAAAGTGGGTGTCAGTTTTGTATGAAGGAAGGCATTGGGGCTCATGTATTTTGTGTTGGGCTCCTAAAACCCACTTTTAGAGACCTCACAAAGTCAGCAGCCACTTAGAATGTACTGGGAACAAGTTACAGGAAAATGTCACCAAAGTGCTTATCTCAGTCTAATAATGCTATTTTGACCCAAGATTTTTTTAAGAAAGTGGAAGTCAGTTTTGTCTGAAAGAAGGCATTAGGGCTCATGTATTTTGTGTTGGGCTCCTAAAACCCACTTTTAGAGACCTCACAAAGTCAGCAGCCACTTAGAATGTACTGGGAACAAGTTACAGGAAAATGTCACCAAAGTGCTTATCTCAGCCCAAAAATGCCATTTTGAGCCACGATTTTTTAAGGAAAGTGGGTGTCAGTTTTGTATGAAGGAAGGCATTGGGGCTCATGTATTTTGTGTTGGGCTCCTAAAACCCACTTTTAGAGACCTCACAAAGTCAGCAGCCACTTAGAATGTACTGGGAACAAGTTACAGGAAAATGTCACCAAAGTGCTTATCTCAGTCTAATAATGCTATTTTGACCCAAGATTTTTTTAAGAAAGTGGAAGTCAGTTTTGTCTGAAAGAAGGCATTAGGGCTCATGTATTTTGTGTTGGGCTCCTAAAACCCACTTTTAGAGACCTCACAAAGTCAGCAGCCACTTAGAATGTACTGGGAACAAGTTACAGGAAAATGTCACCAAAGTGCTTATCTCAGCCCAAAAATGCCATTTTGAGCCACGATTTTTTAAGGAAAGTGGGTGTCAGTTTTGTATGAAGGAAGGCATTGGGGCTCATGTATTTTGTGTTGGGCTCCTAAAACCCACTTTTAGAGACCTCACAAAGTCAGCAGCCACTTAGAATGTACTGGGAACAAGTTACAGGAAAATGTCACCAAAGTGCTTATCTCAGCCCAAAAATGCCATTTTGAGCCACGATTTTTTAAGGAAAGTGGGTGTCAGTTTTGTATGAAGGAAGGCATTGGGGCTCATGTATTTTGTGTTGGGCTCCTAAAACCCACTTTTAGAGACCTCACAAAGTCAGCAGCCACTTAGAATGTACTGGGAACAAGTTACAGGAAAATGTCACCAAAGTGCTTATCTCAGTCTAATAATGCTATTTTGACCCAAGATTTTTTTAAGAAAGTGGAAGTCAGTTTTGTCTGAAAGAAGGCATTAGGGCTCATGTATTTTGTGTTGGGCTCCTAAAACCCAATTTTACAGACCTCACAAAGTCAGCAGCCACTTAAAATGTACTGGGAACAAGTTACAGGAAAATGTCACCAAAGTGCTTATCTCAGTCTAATAATGCTATTTTGACCCAAGATTTTTTTAAGAAAGTGGAAGTCAGTTTTGTCTGAAAGAAGGCATTAGGGCTCATGTATTTTGTGTTGGGCTCCTAAAACCCACTTTTAGAGACCTCACAAAGTCAGCAGCCACTTAGAATGTACTGGGAACAAGTTACAGGAAAATGTCACCAAAGTGCTTATCTCAGCCCAAAAATGCCATTTTGAGCCACGATTTTTTAAGGAAAGTGGGTGTCAGTTTTGTATGAAGGAAGGCATTGGGGCTCATGTATTTTGTGTTGGGCTCCTAAAACCCACTTTTAGAGACCTCACAAAGTCAGCAGCCACTTAGAATGTACTGGGAACAAGTTACAGGAAAATGTCACCAAAGTGCTTATCTCAGCCCAAAAATGCCATTTTGAGCCACGATTTTTTAAGGAAAGTGGGTGTCAGTTTTGTATGAAGGAAGGCATTGGGGCTCATGTATTTTGTGTTGGGCTCCTAAAACCCACTTTTAGAGACCTCACAAAGTCAGCAGCCACTTAGAATGTACTGGGAACAAGTTACAGGAAAATGTCACCAAAGTGCTTATCTCAGTCTAATAATGCTATTTTGACCCAAGATTTTTTTAAGAAAGTGGAAGTCAGTTTTGTCTGAAAGAAGGCATTAGGGCTCATGTATTTTGTGTTGGGCTCCTAAAACCCACTTTTAGAGACCTCACAAAGTCAGCAGCCACTTAGAATGTACTGGGAACAAGTTACAGGAAAATGTCACCAAAGTGCTTATCTCAGCCCAAAAATGCCATTTTGAGCCACGATTTTTTAAGGAAAGTGGGTGTCAGTTTTGTATGAAGGAAGGCATTGGGGCTCATGTATTTTGTGTTGGGCTCCTAAAACCCACTTTTAGAGACCTCACAAAGTCAGCAGCCACTTAGAATGTACTGGGAACAAGTTACAGGAAAATGTCACCAAAGTGCTTATCTCAGTCTAATAATGCTATTTTGACCCAAGATTTTTTTAAGAAAGTGGAAGTCAGTTTTGTCTGAAAGAAGGCATTAGGGCTCATGTATTTTGTGTTGGGCTCCTAAAACCCACTTTTAGAGACCTCACAAAGTCAGCAGCCACTTAGAATGTACTGGGAACAAGTTACAGGAAAATGTCACCAAAGTGCTTATCTCAGCCCAAAAATGCCATTTTGAGCCACGATTTTTTAAGGAAAGTGGGTGTCAGTTTTGTATGAAGGAAGGCATTGGGGCTCATGTATTTTGTGTTGGGCTCCTAAAACCCACTTTTAGAGACCTCACAAAGTCAGCAGCCACTTAGAATGTACTGGGAACAAGTTACAGGAAAATGTCACCAAAGTGCTTATCTCAGTCTAATAATGCTATTTTGACCCAAGATTTTTTTAAGAAAGTGGAAGTCAGTTTTGTCTGAAAGAAGGCATTAGGGCTCATGTATTTTGTGTTGGGCTCCTAAAACCCACTTTTAGAGACCTCACAAAGTCAGCAGCCACTTAGAATGTACTGGGAACAAGTTACAGGAAAATGTCACCAAAGTGCTTATCTCAGCCCAAAAATGCCATTTTGAGCCACGATTTTTTAAGGAAAGTGGGTGTCAGTTTTGTATGAAGGAAGGCATTGGGGCTCATGTATTTTGTGTTGGGCTCCTAAAACCCACTTTTAGAGACCTCACAAAGTCAGCAGCCACTTAGAATGTACTGGGAACAAGTTACAGGAAAATGTCACCAAAGTGCTTATCTCAGTCTAATAATGCTATTTTGACCCAAGATTTTTTTAAGAAAGTGGAAGTCAGTTTTGTCTGAAAGAAGGCATTAGGGCTCATGTATTTTGTGTTGGGCTCCTAAAACCCACTTTTAGAGACCTCACAAAGTCAGCAGCCACTTAGAATGTACTGGGAACAAGTTACAGGAAAATGTCACCAAAGTGCTTATCTCAGCCCAAAAATGCCATTTTGAGCCACGATTTTTTAAGGAAAGTGGGTGTCAGTTTTGTATGAAGGAAGGCATTGGGGCTCATGTATTTTGTGTTGGGCTCCTAAAACCCACTTTTAGAGACCTCACAAAGTCAGCAGCCACTTAGAATGTACTGGGAACAAGTTACAGGAAAATGTCACCAAAGTGCTTATCTCAGTCTAATAATGCTATTTTGACCCAAGATTTTTTTAAGAAAGTGGAAGTCAGTTTTGTCTGAAAGAAGGCATTAGGGCTCATGTATTTTGTGTTGGGCTCCTAAAACCCACTTTTAGAGACCTCACAAAGTCAGCAGCCACTTAGAATGTACTGGGAACAAGTTACAGGAAAATGTCACCAAAGTGCTTATCTCAGCCCAAAAATGCCATTTTGAGCCACGATTTTTTAAGGAAAGTGGGTGTCAGTTTTGTATGAAGGAAGGCATTGGGGCTCATGTATTTTGTGTTGGGCTCCTAAAACCCACTTTTAGAGACCTCACAAAGTCAGCAGCCACTTAGAATGTACTGGGAACAAGTTACAGGAAAATGTCACCAAAGTGCTTATCTCAGTCTAATAATGCTATTTTGACCCAAGATTTTTTTAAGAAAGTGGAAGTCAGTTTTGTCTGAAAGAAGGCATTAGGGCTCATGTATTTTGTGTTGGGCTCCTAAAACCCAATTTTACAGACCTCACAAAGTCAGCAGCCACTTAAAATGTACTGGGAACAAGTTACAGGAAAATGTCACCAAAGTGCTTATCTCAGTCTAATAATGCTATTTTGACCCAAGATTTTTTTAAGAAAGTGGAAGTCAGTTTTGTCTGAAAGAAGGCATTAGGGCTCATGTATTTTGTGTTGGGCTCCTAAAACCCACTTTTAGAGACCTCACAAAGTCAGCAGCCACTTAGAATGTACTGGGAACAAGTTACAGGAAAATGTCACCAAAGTGCTTATCTCAGCCCAAAAATGCCATTTTGAGCCACGATTTTTTAAGGAAAGTGGGTGTCAGTTTTGTATGAAGGAAGGCATTGGGGCTCATGTATTTTGTGTTGGGCTCCTAAAACCCACTTTTAGAGACCTCACAAAGTCAGCAGCCACTTAGAATGTACTGGGAACAAGTTACAGGAAAATGTCACCAAAGTGCTTATCTCAGTCTAATAATGCTATTTTGACCCAAGATTTTTTTAAGAAAGTGGAAGTCAGTTTTGTCTGAAAGAAGGCATTAGGGCTCATGTATTTTGTGTTGGGCTCCTAAAACCCACTTTTAGAGACCTCACAAAGTCAGCAGCCACTTAGAATGTACTGGGAACAAGTTACAGGAAAATGTCACCAAAGTGCTTATCTCAGCCCAAAAATGCCATTTTGAGCCACGATTTTTTAAGGAAAGTGGGTGTCAGTTTTGTATGAAGGAAGGCATTGGGGCTCATGTATTTTGTGTTGGGCTCCTAAAACCCACTTTTAGAGACCTCACAAAGTCAGCAGCCACTTAGAATGTACTGGGAACAAGTTACAGGAAAATGTCACCAAAGTGCTTATCTCAGTCTAATAATGCTATTTTGACCCAAGATTTTTTTAAGAAAGTGGAAGTCAGTTTTGTCTGAAAGAAGGCATTAGGGCTCATGTATTTTGTGTTGGGCTCCTAAAACCCACTTTTAGAGACCTCACAAAGTCAGCAGCCACTTAGAATGTACTGGGAACAAGTTACAGGAAAATGTCACCAAAGTGCTTATCTCAGCCCAAAAATGCCATTTTGAGCCACGATTTTTTAAGGAAAGTGGGTGTCAGTTTTGTATGAAGGAAGGCATTGGGGCTCATGTATTTTGTGTTGGGCTCCTAAAACCCACTTTTAGAGACCTCACAAAGTCAGCAGCCACTTAGAATGTACTGGGAACAAGTTACAGGAAAATGTCACCAAAGTGCTTATCTCAGCCCAAAAATGCCATTTTGAGCCACGATTTTTTAAGGAAAGTGGGTGTCAGTTTTGTATGAAGGAAGGCATTGGGGCTCATGTATTTTGTGTTGGGCTCCTAAAACCCACTTTTAGAGACCTCACAAAGTCAGCAGCCACTTAGAATGTACTGGGAACAAGTTACAGGAAAATGTCACCAAAGTGCTTATCTCAGTCTAATAATGCTATTTTGACCCAAGATTTTTTTAAGAAAGTGGAAGTCAGTTTTGTCTGAAAGAAGGCATTAGGGCTCATGTATTTTGTGTTGGGCTCCTAAAACCCAATTTTACAGACCTCACAAAGTCAGCAGCCACTTAAAATGTACTGGGAACAAGTTACAGGAAAATGTCACCAAAGTGCTTATCTCAGTCTAATAATGCTATTTTGACCCAAGATTTTTTTAAGAAAGTGGAAGTCAGTTTTGTCTGAAAGAAGGCATTAGGGCTCATGTATTTTGTGTTGGGCTCCTAAAACCCACTTTTAGAGACCTCACAAAGTCAGCAGCCACTTAGAATGTACTGGGAACAAGTTACAGGAAAATGTCACCAAAGTGCTTATCTCAGCCCAAAAATGCCATTTTGAGCCACGATTTTTTAAGGAAAGTGGGTGTCAGTTTTGTATGAAGGAAGGCATTGGGGCTCATGTATTTTGTGTTGGGCTCCTAAAACCCACTTTTAGAGACCTCACAAAGTCAGCAGCCACTTAGAATGTACTGGGAACAAGTTACAGGAAAATGTCACCAAAGTGCTTATCTCAGTCTAATAATGCTATTTTGACCCAAGATTTTTTTAAGAAAGTGGAAGTCAGTTTTGTCTGAAAGAAGGCATTAGGGCTCATGTATTTTGTGTTGGGCTCCTAAAACCCACTTTTAGAGACCTCACAAAGTCAGCAGCCACTTAGAATGTACTGGGAACAAGTTACAGGAAAATGTCACCAAAGTGCTTATCTCAGCCCAAAAATGCCATTTTGAGCCACGATTTTTTAAGGAAAGTGGGTGTCAGTTTTGTATGAAGGAAGGCATTGGGGCTCATGTATTTTGTGTTGGGCTCCTAAAACCCACTTTTAGAGACCTCACAAAGTCAGCAGCCACTTAGAATGTACTGGGAACAAGTTACAGGAAAATGTCACCAAAGTGCTTATCTCAGTCTAATAATGCTATTTTGACCCAAGATTTTTTTAAGAAAGTGGAAGTCAGTTTTGTCTGAAAGAAGGCATTAGGGCTCATGTATTTTGTGTTGGGCTCCTAAAACCCACTTTTAGAGACCTCACAAAGTCAGCAGCCACTTAGAATGTACTGGGAACAAGTTACAGGAAAATGTCACCAAAGTGCTTATCTCAGCCCAAAAATGCCATTTTGAGCCACGATTTTTTAAGGAAAGTGGGTGTCAGTTTTGTATGAAGGAAGGCATTGGGGCTCATGTATTTTGTGTTGGGCTCCTAAAACCCACTTTTAGAGACCTCACAAAGTCAGCAGCCACTTAGAATGTACTGGGAACAAGTTACAGGAAAATGTCACCAAAGTGCTTATCTCAGCCCAAAAATGCCATTTTGAGCCACGATTTTTTAAGGAAAGTGGGTGTCAGTTTTGTATGAAGGAAGGCATTGGGGCTCATGTATTTTGTGTTGGGCTCCTAAAACCCACTTTTAGAGACCTCACAAAGTCAGCAGCCACTTAGAATGTACTGGGAACAAGTTACAGGAAAATGTCACCAAAGTGCTTATCTCAGTCTAATAATGCTATTTTGACCCAAGATTTTTTTAAGAAAGTGGAAGTCAGTTTTGTCTGAAAGAAGGCATTAGGGCTCATGTATTTTGTGTTGGGCTCCTAAAACCCAATTTTACAGACCTCACAAAGTCAGCAGCCACTTAGAATGTACTGGGAACAAGTTACAGGAAAATGTCACCAAAGTGCTTAACCAAGATTTTTTTAAGAAAGTGGAAGTCAGTTTTGTCTGAAAGAAGGCATTAGGGCTCATGTATTTTGTGTTGGGCTCCTAAAACCCACTTTTAGAGACCTCACAAAGTCAGCAGCCACTTAGAATGTACTGGGAACAAGTTACAGGAAAATGTCACCAAAGTGCTTATCTCAGCCCAAAAATGCCATTTTGAGCCACGATTTTTTAAGGAAAGTGGGTGTCAGTTTTGTATGAAGGAAGGCATTGGGGCTCATGTATTTTGTGTTGGGCTCCTAAAACCCACTTTTAGAGACCTCACAAAGTCAGCAGCCACTTAGAATGTACTGGGAACAAGTTACAGGAAAATGTCACCAAAGTGCTTATCTCAGTCTAATAATGCTATTTTGACCCAAGATTTTTTTAAGAAAGTGGAAGTCAGTTTTGTCTGAAAGAAGGCATTAGGGCTCATGTATTTTGTGTTGGGCTCCTAAAACCCACTTTTAGAGACCTCACAAAGTCAGCAGCCACTTAGAATGTACTGGGAACAAGTTACAGGAAAATGTCACCAAAGTGCTTATCTCAGCCCAAAAATGCCATTTTGAGCCACGATTTTTTAAGGAAAGTGGGTGTCAGTTTTGTATGAAGGAAGGCATTGGGGCTCATGTATTTTGTGTTGGGCTCCTAAAACCCACTTTTAGAGACCTCACAAAGTCAGCAGCCACTTAGAATGTACTGGGAACAAGTTACAGGAAAATGTCACCAAAGTGCTTATCTCAGTCTAATAATGCTATTTTGACCCAAGATTTTTTTAAGAAAGTGGAAGTCAGTTTTGTCTGAAAGAAGGCATTAGGGCTCATGTATTTTGTGTTGGGCTCCTAAAACCCACTTTTAGAGACCTCACAAAGTCAGCAGCCACTTAGAATGTACTGGGAACAAGTTACAGGAAAATGTCACCAAAGTGCTTATCTCAGCCCAAAAATGCCATTTTGAGCCACGATTTTTTAAGGAAAGTGGGTGTCAGTTTTGTATGAAGGAAGGCATTGGGGCTCATGTATTTTGTGTTGGGCTCCTAAAACCCACTTTTAGAGACCTCACAAAGTCAGCAGCCACTTAGAATGTACTGGGAACAAGTTACAGGAAAATGTCACCAAAGTGCTTATCTCAGCCCAAAAATGCCATTTTGAGCCACGATTTTTTAAGGAAAGTGGGTGTCAGTTTTGTATGAAGGAAGGCATTGGGGCTCATGTATTTTGTGTTGGGCTCCTAAAACCCACTTTTAGAGACCTCACAAAGTCAGCAGCCACTTAGAATGTACTGGGAACAAGTTACAGGAAAATGTCACCAAAGTGCTTATCTCAGTCTAATAATGCTATTTTGACCCAAGATTTTTTTAAGAAAGTGGAAGTCAGTTTTGTCTGAAAGAAGGCATTAGGGCTCATGTATTTTGTGTTGGGCTCCTAAAACCCAATTTTACAGACCTCACAAAGTCAGCAGCCACTTAAAATGTACTGGGAACAAGTTACAGGAAAATGTCACCAAAGTGCTTATCTCAGTCTAATAATGCTATTTTGACCCAAGATTTTTTTAAGAAAGTGGAAGTCAGTTTTGTCTGAAAGAAGGCATTAGGGCTCATGTATTTTGTGTTGGGCTCCTAAAACCCACTTTTAGAGACCTCACAAAGTCAGCAGCCACTTAGAATGTACTGGGAACAAGTTACAGGAAAATGTCACCAAAGTGCTTATCTCAGCCCAAAAATGCCATTTTGAGCCACAATTTTTTAAGGAAAGTGGGTGTCAGTTTTGTATGAAGGAAGGCATTGGGGCTCATGTATTTTGTGTTGGGCTCCTAAAACCCACTTTTAGAGACCTCACAAAGTCAGCAGCCACTTAGAATGTACTGGGAACAAGTTACAGGAAAATGTCACCAAAGTGCTTATCTCAGTCTAATAATGCTATTTTGACCCAAGATTTTTTTAAGAAAGTGGAAGTCAGTTTTGTCTGAAAGAAGGCATTAGGGCTCATGTATTTTGTGTTGGGCTCCTAAAACCCACTTTTAGAGACCTCACAAAGTCAGCAGCCACTTAGAATGTACTGGGAACAAGTTACAGGAAAATGTCACCAAAGTGCTTATCTCAGCCCAAAAATGCCATTTTGAGCCACGATTTTTTAAGGAAAGTGGGTGTCAGTTTTGTATGAAGGAAGGCATTGGGGCTCATGTATTTTGTGTTGGGCTCCTAAAACCCACTTTTAGAGACCTCACAAAGTCAGCAGCCACTTAGAATGTACTGGGAACAAGTTACAGGAAAATGTCACCAAAGTGCTTATCTCAGTCTAATAATGCTATTTTGACCCAAGATTTTTTTAAGAAAGTGGAAGTCAGTTTTGTCTGAAAGAAGGCATTAGGGCTCATGTATTTTGTGTTGGGCTCCTAAAACCCACTTTTAGAGACCTCACAAAGTCAGCAGCCACTTAGAATGTACTGGGAACAAGTTACAGGAAAATGTCACCAAAGTGCTTATCTCAGCCCAAAAATGCCATTTTGAGCCACGATTTTTTAAGGAAAGTGGGTGTCAGTTTTGTATGAAGGAAGGCATTGGGGCTCATGTATTTTGTGTTGGGCTCCTAAAACCCACTTTTAGAGACCTCACAAAGTCAGCAGCCACTTAGAATGTACTGGGAACAAGTTACAGGAAAATGTCACCAAAGTGCTTATCTCAGCCCAAAAATGCCATTTTGAGCCACGATTTTTTAAGGAAAGTGGGTGTCAGTTTTGTATGAAGGAAGGCATTGGGGCTCATGTATTTTGTGTTGGGCTCCTAAAACCCACTTTTAGAGACCTCACAAAGTCAGCAGCCACTTAGAATGTACTGGGAACAAGTTACAGGAAAATGTCACCAAAGTGCTTATCTCAGTCTAATAATGCTATTTTGACCCAAGATTTTTTTAAGAAAGTGGAAGTCAGTTTTGTCTGAAAGAAGGCATTAGGGCTCATGTATTTTGTGTTGGGCTCCTAAAACCCACTTTTAGAGACCTCACAAAGTCAGCAGCCACTTAGAATGTACTGGGAACAAGTTACAGGAAAATGTCACCAAAGTGCTTATCTCAGCCCAAAAATGCCATTTTGAGCCACGATTTTTTAAGGAAAGTGGGTGTCAGTTTTGTATGAAGGAAGGCATTGGGGCTCATGTATTTTGTGTTGGGCTCCTAAAACCCACTTTTAGAGACCTCACAAAGTCAGCAGCCACTTAGAATGTACTGGGAACAAGTTACAGGAAAATGTCACCAAAGTGCTTATCTCAGTCTAATAATGCTATTTTGACCCAAGATTTTTTTAAGAAAGTGGAAGTCAGTTTTGTCTGAAAGAAGGCATTAGGGCTCATGTATTTTGTGTTGGGCTCCTAAAACCCACTTTTAGAGACCTCACAAAGTCAGCAGCCACTTAGAATGTACTGGGAACAAGTTACAGGAAAATGTCACCAAAGTGCTTATCTCAGCCCAAAAATGCCATTTTGAGCCACGATTTTTTAAGTAAAGTGGGTGTCAGTTTTGTATGAAGGAAGGCATTGGGGCTCATGTATTTTGTGTTGGGCTCCTAAAACCCACTTTTAGAGACCTCACAAAGTCAGCAGCCACTTAGAATGTACTGGGAACAAGTTACAGGAAAATGTCACCAAAGTGCTTATCTCAGTCTAATAATGCTATTTTGACCCAAGATTTTTTTAAGAAAGTGGAAGTCAGTTTTGTCTGAAAGAAGGCATTAGGGCTCATGTATTTTGTGTTGGGCTCCTAAAACCCACTTTTAGAGACCTCACAAAGTCAGCAGCCACTTAGAATGTACTGGGAACAAGTTACAGGAAAATGTCACCAAAGTGCTTATCTCAGCCCAAAAATGCCATTTTGAGCCACGATTTTTTAAGGAAAGTGGGTGTCAGTTTTGTATGAAGGAAGGCATTGGGGCTCATGTATTTTGTGTTGGGCTCCTAAAACCCACTTTTAGAGACCTCACAAAGTCAGCAGCCACTTAGAATGTACTGGGAACAAGTTACAGGAAAATGTCACCAAAGTGCTTATCTCAGCCCAAAAATGCCATTTTGAGCCACGATTTTTTAAGGAAAGTGGGTGTCAGTTTTGTATGAAGGAAGGCATTGGGGCTCATGTATTTTGTGTTGGGCTCCTAAAACCCACTTTTAGAGACCTCACAAAGTCAGCAGCCACTTAGAATGTACTGGGAACAAGTTACAGGAAAATGTCACCAAAGTGCTTATCTCAGTCTAATAATGCTATTTTGACCCAAGATTTTTTTAAGAAAGTGGAAGTCAGTTTTGTCTGAAAGAAGGCATTAGGGCTCATGTATTTTGTGTTGGGCTCCTAAAACCCACTTTTAGAGACCTCACAAAGTCAGCAGCCACTTAGAATGTACTGGGAACAAGTTACAGGAAAATGTCACCAAAGTGCTTATCTCAGCCCAAAAATGCCATTTTGAGCCACGATTTTTTAAGGAAAGTGGGTGTCAGTTTTGTATGAAGGAAGGCATTGGGGCTCATGTATTTTGTGTTGGGCTCCTAAAACCCACTTTTAGAGACCTCACAAAGTCAGCAGCCACTTAGAATGTACTGGGAACAAGTTACAGGAAAATGTCACCAAAGTGCTTATCTCAGTCTAATAATGCTATTTTGACCCAAGATTTTTTTAAGAAAGTGGAAGTCAGTTTTGTCTGAAAGAAGGCATTAGGGCTCATGTATTTTGTGTTGGGCTCCTAAAACCCACTTTTAGAGACCTCACAAAGTCAGCAGCCACTTAGAATGTACTGGGAACAAGTTACAGGAAAATGTCACCAAAGTGCTTATCTCAGCCCAAAAATGCCATTTTGAGCCACGATTTTTTAAGGAAAGTGGGTGTCAGTTTTGTATGAAGGAAGGCATTGGGGCTCATGTATTTTGTGTTGGGCTCCTAAAACCCACTTTTAGAGACCTCACAAAGTCAGCAGCCACTTAGAATGTACTGGGAACAAGTTACAGGAAAATGACACCAAAGTGCTTATCTCAGTCTAATAATGCTATTTTGACCCAAGATTTTTTTAAGAAAGTGGAAGTCAGTTTTGTCTGAAAGAAGGCATTAGGGCTCATGTATTTTGTGTTGGGCTCCTAAAACCCACTTTTAGAGACCTCACAAAGTCAGCAGCCACTTAGAATGTACTGGGAACAAGTTACAGGAAAATGTCACCAAAGTGCTTATCTCAGCCCAAATATGCCATTTTGAGCCACGATTTTTTAAGGAAAGTGGGTGTCAGTTTTGTATGAAGGAAGGCATTGGGGCTCATGTATTTTGTGTTGGGCTCCTAAAACCCACTTTTAGAGACCTCACAAAGTCAGCAGCCACTTAGAATGTACTGGGAACAAGTTACAGGAAAATGTCACCAAAGTGCTTATCTCAGTCTAATAATGCTATTTTGACCCAAGATTTTTTTAAGAAAGTGGAAGTCAGTTTTGTCTGAAAGAAGGCATTAGGGCTCATGTATTTTGTGTTGGGCTCCTAAAACCCACTTTTAGAGACCTCACAAAGTCAGCAGCCACTTAGAATGTACTGGGAACAAGTTACAGGAAAATGTCACCAAAGTGCTTATCTCAGCCCAAAAATGCCATTTTGAGCCACGATTTTTTAAGGAAAGTGGGTGTCAGTTTTGTATGAAGGAAGGCATTGGGGCTCATGTATTTTGTGTTGGGCTCCTAAAACCCACTTTTAGAGACCTCACAAAGTCAGCAGCCACTTAGAATGTACTGGGAACAAGTTACAGGAAAATGTCACCAAAGTGCTTATCTCAGTCTAATAATGCTATTTTGACCCAAGATTTTTTTAAGAAAGTGGAAGTCAGTTTTGTCTGAAAGAAGGCATTAGGGCTCATGTATTTTGTGTTGGGCTCCTAAAACCCACTTTTAGAGACCTCACAAAGTCAGCAGCCACTTAGAATGTACTGGGAACAAGTTACAGGAAAATGTCACCAAAGTGCTTATCTCAGCCCAAAAATGCCATTTTGAGCCACGATTTTTTAAGGAAAGTGGGTGTCAGTTTTGTATGAAGGAAGGCATTGGGGCTCATGTATTTTGTGTTGGGCTCCTAAAACCCACTTTTAGAGACCTCACAAAGTCAGCAGCCACTTAGAATGTACTGGGAACAAGTTACAGGAAAATGTCACCAAAGTGCTTATCTCAGTCTAATAATGCTATTTTGACCCAAGATTTTTTTAAGAAAGTGGAAGTCAGTTTTGTCTGAAAGAAGGCATTAGGGCTCATGTATTTTGTGTTGGGCTCCTAAAACCCACTTTTAGAGACCTCACAAAGTCAGCAGCCACTTAGAATGTACTGGGAACAAGTTACAGGAAAATGTCACCAAAGTGCTTATCTCAGCCCAAAAATGCCATTTTGAGCCACGATTTTTTAAGGAAAGTGGGTGTCAGTTTTGTATGAAGGAAGGCATTGGGGCTCATGTATTTTGTGTTGGGCTCCTAAAACCCACTTTTAGAGACCTCACAAAGTCAGCAGCCACTTAGAATGTACTGGGAACAAGTTACAGGAAAATGTCACCAAAGTGCTTATCTCAGTCTAATAATGCTATTTTGACCCAAGATTTTTTTAAGAAAGTGGAAGTCAGTTTTGTCTGAAAGAAGGCATTAGGGCTCATGTATTTTGTGTTGGGCTCCTAAAACCCACTTTTAGAGACCTCACAAAGTCAGCAGCCACTTAGAATGTACTGGGAACAAGTTACAGGAAAATGTCACCAAAGTGCTTATCTCAGCCCAAAAATGCCATTTTGAGCCACGATTTTTTAAGGAAAGTGGGTGTCAGTTTTGTATGAAGGAAGGCATTGGGGCTCATGTATTTTGTGTTGGGCTCCTAAAACCCACTTTTAGAGACCTCACAAAGTCAGCAGCCACTTAGAATGTACTGGGAACAAGTTACAGGAAAATGTCACCAAAGTGCTTATCTCAGTCTAATAATGCTATTTTGACCCAAGATTTTTTTAAGAAAGTGGAAGTCAGTTTTGTCTGAAAGAAGGCATTAGGGCTCATGTATTTTGTGTTGGGCTCCTAAAACCCACTTTTAGAGACCTCACAAAGTCAGCAGCCACTTAGAATGTACTGGGAACAAGTTACAGGAAAATGTCACCAAAGTGCTTATCTCAGCCCAAAAATGCCATTTTGAGCCACGATTTTTTAAGGAAAGTGGGTGTCAGTTTTGTATGAAGGAAGGCATTGGGGCTCATGTATTTTGTGTTGGGCTCCTAAAACCCACTTTTAGAGACCTCACAAAGTCAGCAGCCACTTAGAATGTACTGGGAACAAGTTACAGGAAAATGTCACCAAAGTGCTTATCTCAGTCTAATAATGCTATTTTGACCCAAGATTTTTTTAAGAAAGTGGAAGTCAGTTTTGTCTGAAAGAAGGCATTAGGGCTCATGTATTTTGTGTTGGGCTCCTAAAACCCACTTTTAGAGACCTCACAAAGTCAGCAGCCACTTAGAATGTACTGGGAACAAGTTACAGGAAAATGTCACCAAAGTGCTTATCTCAGCCCAAAAATGCCATTTTGAGCCACGATTTTTTAAGGAAAGTGGGTGTCAGTTTTGTATGAAGGAAGGCATTGGGGCTCATGTATTTTGTGTTGGGCTCCTAAAACCCACTTTTAGAGACCTCACAAAGTCAGCAGCCACTTAGAATGTACTGGGAACAAGTTACAGGAAAATGTCACCAAAGTGCTTATCTCAGTCTAATAATGCTATTTTGACCCAAGATTTTTTTAAGAAAGTGGAAGTCAGTTTTGTCTGAAAGAAGGCATTAGGGCTCATGTATTTTGTGTTGGGCTCCTAAAACCCACTTTTAGAGACCTCACAAAGTCAGCAGCCACTTAGAATGTACTGGGAACAAGTTACAGGAAAATGTCACCAAAGTGCTTATCTCAGCCCAAAAATGCCATTTTGAGCCACGATTTTTTAAGGAAAGTGGGTGTCAGTTTTGTATGAAGGAAGGCATTGGGGCTCATGTATTTTGTGTTGGGCTCCTAAAACCCACTTTTAGAGACCTCACAAAGTCAGCAGCCACTTAGAATGTACTGGGAACAAGTTACAGGAAAATGTCACCAAAGTGCTTATCTCAGTCTAATAATGCTATTTTGACCCAAGATTTTTTTAAGAAAGTGGAAGTCAGTTTTGTCTGAAAGAAGGCATTAGGGCTCATGTATTTTGTGTTGGGCTCCTAAAACCCACTTTTAGAGACCTCACAAAGTCAGCAGCCACTTAGAATGTACTGGGAACAAGTTACAGGAAAATGTCACCAAAGTGCTTATCTCAGCCCAAAAATGCCATTTTGAGCCACGATTTTTTAAGGAAAGTGGGTGTCAGTTTTGTATGAAGGAAGGCATTGGGGCTCATGTATTTTGTGTTGGGCTCCTAAAACCCACTTTTAGAGACCTCACAAAGTCAGCAGCCACTTAGAATGTACTGGGAACAAGTTACAGGAAAATGTCACCAAAGTGCTTATCTCAGTCTAATAATGCTATTTTGACCCAAGATTTTTTTAAGAAAGTGGAAGTCAGTTTTGTCTGAAAGAAGGCATTAGGGCTCATGTATTTTGTGTTGGGCTCCTAAAACCCACTTTTAGAGACCTCACAAAGTCAGCAGCCACTTAGAATGTACTGGGAACAAGTTACAGGAAAATGTCACCAAAGTGCTTATCTCAGCCCAAAAATGCCATTTTGAGCCACGATTTTTTAAGGAAAGTGGGTGTCAGTTTTGTATGAAGGAAGGCATTAGGGCTCATGTATTTTGTGTTGGGCTCCTAAAACCCACTTTTAGAGACCTCACAAAGTCAGCAGCCACTTAGAATGTACTGGGAACAAGTTACAGGAAAATGTCACCAAAGTGCTTATCTCAGCCCAAAAATGCCATTTTGAGCCACGATTTTTTAAGGAAAGTGGGTGTCAGTTTTGTATGAAGGAAGGCATTGGGGCTCATGTATTTTGTGTTGGGCTCCTAAAACCCACTTTTAGAGACCTCACAAAGTCAGCAGCCACTTAGAATGTACTGGGAACAAGTTACAGGAAAATGTCACCAAAGTGCTTATCTCAGTCTAATAATGCTATTTTGACCCAAGATTTTTTTAAGAAAGTGGAAGTCAGTTTTGTCTGAAAGAAGGCATTAGGGCTCATGTATTTTGTGTTGGGCTCCTAAAACCCACTTTTAGAGACCTCACAAAGTCAGCAGCCACTTAGAATGTACTGGGAACAAGTTACAGGAAAATGTCACCAAAGTGCTTATCTCAGCCCAAAAATGCCATTTTGAGCCACGATTTTTTAAGGAAAGTGGGTGTCAGTTTTGTATGAAGGAAGGCATTGGGGCTCATGTATTTTGTGTTGGGCTCCTAAAACCCACTTTTAGAGACCTCACAAAGTCAGCAGCCACTTAGAATGTACTGGGAACAAGTTACAGGAAAATGACACCAAAGTGCTTATCTCAGTCTAATAATGCTATTTTGACCCAAGATTTTTTTAAGAAAGTGGAAGTCAGTTTTGTCTGAAAGAAGGCATTAGGGCTCATGTATTTTGTGTTGGGCTCCTAAAACCCACTTTTAGAGACCTCACAAAGTCAGCAGCCACTTAGAATGTACTGGGAACAAGTTACAGGAAAATGTCACCAAAGTGCTTATCTCAGCCCAAAAATGCCATTTTGAGCCACGATTTTTTAAGGAAAGTGGGTGTCAGTTTTGTATGAAGGAAGGCATTGGGGCTCATGTATTTTGTGTTGGGCTCCTAAAACCCACTTTTAGAGACCTCACAAAGTCAGCAGCCACTTAGAATGTACTGGGAACAAGTTACAGGAAAATGTCACCAAAGTGCTTATCTCAGTCTAATAATGCTATTTTGACCCAAGATTTTTTTAAGAAAGTGGAAGTCAGTTTTGTCTGAAAGAAGGCATTAGGGCTCATGTATTTTGTGTTGGGCTCCTAAAACCCACTTTTAGAGACCTCACAAAGTCAGCAGCCACTTAGAATGTACTGGGAACAAGTTACAGGAAAATGTCACCAAAGTGCTTATCTCAGCCCAAAAATGCCATTTTGAGCCACGATTTTTTAAGGAAAGTGGGTGTCAGTTTTGTATGAAGGAAGGCATTGGGGCTCATGTATTTTGTGTTGGGCTCCTAAAACCCACTTTTAGAGACCTCACAAAGTCAGCAGCCACTTAGAATGTACTGGGAACAAGTTACAGGAAAATGTCACCAAAGTGCTTATCTCAGTCTAATAATGCTATTTTGACCCAAGATTTTTTTAAGAAAGTGGAAGTCAGTTTTGTCTGAAAGAAGGCATTAGGGCTCATGTATTTTGTGTTGGGCTCCTAAAACCCACTTTTAGAGACCTCACAAAGTCAGCAGCCACTTAGAATGTACTGGGAACAAGTTACAGGAAAATGTCACCAAAGTGCTTATCTCAGCCCAAAAATGCCATTTTGAGCCACGATTTTTTAAGGAAAGTGGGTGTCAGTTTTGTATGAAGGAAGGCATTGGGGCTCATGTATTTTGTGTTGGGCTCCTAAAACCCACTTTTAGAGACCTCACAAAGTCAGCAGCCACTTAGAATGTACTGGGAACAAGTTACAGGAAAATGTCACCAAAGTGCTTATCTCAGCCCAAAAATGCTATTTTGAACCACGATTTTTTAAAGAAAGTGGGTGTCAGTTCTGTCTGAAGGAAGGCATTAGGGCTCATGTATTTTGTGTTGGGCTCCTAAAACCCACTTTTAGAGACCTCACAAAGTCAGCAGCCACTTAGAATGTACTGGGAACAAGTTACAGGAAAATGTCACCAAAGTGCTTATCTCAGCCCAAAAATGCCATTTTGAGCCACGATTTTTTAAGGAAAGTGGGTGTCAGTTTTGTATGAAGGAAGGCATTGGGGCTCATGTATTTTGTGTTGGGCTCCTAAAACCCACTTTTAGAGACCTCACAAAGTCAGCAGCCACTTAGAATGTACTGGGAACAAGTTACAGGAAAATGTCACCAAAGTGCTTATCTCAGTCTAATAATGCTATTTTGACCCAAGATTTTTTTAAGAAAGTGGAAGTCAGTTTTGTCTGAAAGAAGGCATTAGGGCTCATGTATTTTGTGTTGGGCTCCTAAAACCCAATTTTACAGACCTCACAAAGTCAGCAGCCACTTAAAATGTACTGGGAACAAGTTACAGGAAAATGTCACCAAAGTGCTTATCTCAGCCCAAAAATGCTATTTTGAACCACGATTTTTTAAAGAAAGTGGGTGTCAGTTCTGTCTGAAGGAAGGCATTAGGGCTCATGTATTTTGTGTTGGGCTCCTAAAACCCACTTTTAGAGACCTCACAAAGTCAGCAGCCACTTAGAATGTACTGGGAACAAGTTACAGGAAAATGTCACCAAAGTGCTTATCTCAGTCTAATAATGCTATTTTGACCCAAGATTTTTTTAAGAAAGTGGAAGTCAGTTTTGTCTGAAAGAAGGCATTAGGGCTCATGTATTTTGTGTTGGGCTCCTAAAACCCACTTTTAGAGACCTCACAAAGTCAGCAGCCACTTAGAATGTACTGGGAACAAGTTACAGGAAAATGTCACCAAAGTGCTTATCTCAGCCCAAAAATGCCATTTTGAGCCACGATTTTTTAAGGAAAGTGGGTGTCAGTTTTGTATGAAGGAAGGCATTGGGGCTCATGTATTTTGTGTTGGGCTCCTAAAACCCACTTTTAGAGACCTCACAAAGTCAGCAGCCACTTAGAATGTACTGGGAACAAGTTACAGGAAAATGTCACCAAAGTGCTTATCTCAGTCTAATAATGCTATTTTGACCCAAGATTTTTTTAAGAAAGTGGAAGTCAGTTTTGTCTGAAAGAAGGCATTAGGGCTCATGTATTTTGTGTTGGGCTCCTAAAACCCACTTTTAGAGACCTCACAAAGTCAGCAGCCACTTAGAATGTACTGGGAACAAGTTACAGGAAAATGTCACCAAAGTGCTTATCTCAGCCCAAAAATGCCATTTTGAGCCACGATTTTTTAAGGAAAGTGGGTGTCAGTTTTGTATGAAGGAAGGCATTGGGGCTCATGTATTTTGTGTTGGGCTCCTAAAACCCACTTTTAGAGACCTCACAAAGTCAGCAGCCACTTAGAATGTACTGGGAACAAGTTACAGGAAAATGTCACCAAAGTGCTTATCTCAGTCTAATAATGCTATTTTGACCCAAGATTTTTTTAAGAAAGTGGAAGTCAGTTTTGTCTGAAAGAAGGCATTAGGGCTCATGTATTTTGTGTTGGGCTCCTAAAACCCACTTTTAGAGACCTCACAAAGTCAGCAGCCACTTAGAATGTACTGGGAACAAGTTACAGGAAAATGTCACCAAAGTGCTTATCTCAGCCCAAAAATGCCATTTTGAGCCACGATTTTTTAAGGAAAGTGGGTGTCAGTTTTGTATGAAGGAAGGCATTGGGGCTCATGTATTTTGTGTTGGGCTCCTAAAACCCACTTTTAGAGACCTCACAAAGTCAGCAGCCACTTAGAATGTACTGGGAACAAGTTACAGGAAAATGTCACCAAAGTGCTTATCTCAGTCTAATAATGCTATTTTGACCCAAGATTTTTTTAAGAAAGTGGAAGTCAGTTTTGTCTGAAAGAAGGCATTAGGGCTCATGTATTTTGTGTTGGGCTCCTAAAACCCACTTTTAGAGACCTCACAAAGTCAGCAGCCACTTAGAATGTACTGGGAACAAGTTACAGGAAAATGTCACCAAAGTGCTTATCTCAGCCCAAAAATGCCATTTTGAGCCACGATTTTTTAAGGAAAGTGGGTGTCAGTTTTGTATGAAGGAAGGCATTGGGGCTCATGTATTTTGTGTTGGGCTCCTAAAACCCACTTTTAGAGACCTCACAAAGTCAGCAGCCACTTAGAATGTACTGGGAACAAGTTACAGGAAAATGTCACCAAAGTGCTTATCTCAGTCTAATAATGCTATTTTGACCCAAGATTTTTTTAAGAAAGTGGAAGTCAGTTTTGTCTGAAAGAAGGCATTAGGGCTCATGTATTTTGTGTTGGGCTCCTAAAACCCACTTTTAGAGACCTCACAAAGTCAGCAGCCACTTAGAATGTACTGGGAACAAGTTACAGGAAAATGTCACCAAAGTGCTTATCTCAGCCCAAAAATGCCATTTTGAGCCACGATTTTTTAAGGAAAGTGGGTGTCAGTTTTGTATGAAGGAAGGCATTAGGGCTCATGTATTTTGTGTTGGGCTCCTAAAACCCACTTTTAGAGACCTCACAAAGTCAGCAGCCACTTAGAATGTACTGGGAACAAGTTACAGGAAAATGTCACCAAAGTGCTTATCTCAGCCCAAAAATGCCATTTTGAGCCACGATTTTTTAAGGAAAGTGGGTGTCAGTTTTGTATGAAGGAAGGCATTGGGGCTCATGTATTTTGTGTTGGGCTCCTAAAACCCACTTTTAGAGACCTCACAAAGTCAGCAGCCACTTAGAATGTACTGGGAACAAGTTACAGGAAAATGTCACCAAAGTGCTTATCTCAGTCTAATAATGCTATTTTGACCCAAGATTTTTTTAAGAAAGTGGAAGTCAGTTTTGTCTGAAAGAAGGCATTAGGGCTCATGTATTTTGTGTTGGGCTCCTAAAACCCACTTTTAGAGACCTCACAAAGTCAGCAGCCACTTAGAATGTACTGGGAACAAGTTACAGGAAAATGTCACCAAAGTGCTTATCTCAGCCCAAAAATGCCATTTTGAGCCACGATTTTTTAAGGAAAGTGGGTGTCAGTTTTGTATGAAGGAAGGCATTGGGGCTCATGTATTTTGTGTTGGGCTCCTAAAACCCACTTTTAGAGACCTCACAAAGTCAGCAGCCACTTAGAATGTACTGGGAACAAGTTACAGGAAAATGACACCAAAGTGCTTATCTCAGTCTAATAATGCTATTTTGACCCAAGATTTTTTTAAGAAAGTGGAAGTCAGTTTTGTCTGAAAGAAGGCATTAGGGCTCATGTATTTTGTGTTGGGCTCCTAAAACCCACTTTTAGAGACCTCACAAAGTCAGCAGCCACTTAGAATGTACTGGGAACAAGTTACAGGAAAATGTCACCAAAGTGCTTATCTCAGCCCAAAAATGCCATTTTGAGCCACGATTTTTTAAGGAAAGTGGGTGTCAGTTTTGTATGAAGGAAGGCATTGGGGCTCATGTATTTTGTGTTGGGCTCCTAAAACCCACTTTTAGAGACCTCACAAAGTCAGCAGCCACTTAGAATGTACTGGGAACAAGTTACAGGAAAATGTCACCAAAGTGCTTATCTCAGCCCAAAAATGCCATTTTGAGCCACGATTTTTTAAGGAAAGTGGGTGTCAGTTTTGTATGAAGGAAGGCATTGGGGCTCATGTATTTTGTGTTGGGCTCCTAAAACCCACTTTTAGAGACCTCACAAAGTCAGCAGCCACTTAGAATGTACTGGGAACAAGTTACAGGAAAATGTCACCAAAGTGCTTATCTCAGTCTAATAATGCTATTTTGACCCAAGATTTTTTTAAGAAAGTGGAAGTCAGTTTTGTCTGAAAGAAGGCATTAGGGCTCATGTATTTTGTGTTGGGCTCCTAAAACCCACTTTTAGAGACCTCACAAAGTCAGCAGCCACTTAGAATGTACTGGGAACAAGTTACAGGAAAATGTCACCAAAGTGCTTATCTCAGCCCAAAAATGCCATTTTGAGCCACGATTTTTTAAGGAAAGTGGGTGTCAGTTTTGTATGAAGGAAGGCATTGGGGCTCATGTATTTTGTGTTGGGCTCCTAAAACCCACTTTTAGAGACCTCACAAAGTCAGCAGCCACTTAGAATGTACTGGGAACAAGTTACAGGAAAATGTCACCAAAGTGCTTATCTCAGTCTAATAATGCTATTTTGACCCAAGATTTTTTTAAGAAAGTGGAAGTCAGTTTTGTCTGAAAGAAGGCATTAGGGCTCATGTATTTTGTGTTGGGCTCCTAAAACCCACTTTTAGAGACCTCACAAAGTCAGCAGCCACTTAGAATGTACTGGGAACAAGTTACAGGAAAATGTCACCAAAGTGCTTATCTCAGCCCAAAAATGCCATTTTGAGCCACGATTTTTTAAGGAAAGTGGGTGTCAGTTTTGTATGAAGGAAGGCATTGGGGCTCATGTATTTTGTGTTGGGCTCCTAAAACCCACTTTTAGAGACCTCACAAAGTCAGCAGCCACTTAGAATGTACTGGGAACAAGTTACAGGAAAATGTCACCAAAGTGCTTATCTCAGTCTAATAATGCTATTTTGACCCAAGATTTTTTTAAGAAAGTGGAAGTCAGTTTTGTCTGAAAGAAGGCATTAGGGCTCATGTATTTTGTGTTGGGCTCCTAAAACCCACTTTTAGAGACCTCACAAAGTCAGCAGCCACTTAGAATGTACTGGGAACAAGTTACAGGAAAATGTCACCAAAGTGCTTATCTCAGCCCAAAAATGCCATTTTGAGCCACGATTTTTTAAGGAAAGTGGGTGTCAGTTTTGTATGAAGGAAGGCATTAGGGCTCATGTATTTTGTGTTGGGCTCCTAAAACCCACTTTTAGAGACCTCACAAAGTCAGCAGCCACTTAGAATGTACTGGGAACAAGTTACAGGAAAATGTCACCAAAGTGCTTATCTCAGCCCAAAAATGCCATTTTGAGCCACGATTTTTTAAGGAAAGTGGGTGTCAGTTTTGTATGAAGGAAGGCATTGGGGCTCATGTATTTTGTGTTGGGCTCCTAAAACCCACTTTTAGAGACCTCACAAAGTCAGCAGCCACTTAGAATGTACTGGGAACAAGTTACAGGAAAATGTCACCAAAGTGCTTATCTCAGTCTAATAATGCTATTTTGACCCAAGATTTTTTTAAGAAAGTGGAAGTCAGTTTTGTCTGAAAGAAGGCATTAGGGCTCATGTATTTTGTGTTGGGCTCCTAAAACCCACTTTTAGAGACCTCACAAAGTCAGCAGCCACTTAGAATGTACTGGGAACAAGTTACAGGAAAATGTCACCAAAGTGCTTATCTCAGCCCAAAAATGCCATTTTGAGCCACGATTTTTTAAGGAAAGTGGGTGTCAGTTTTGTATGAAGGAAGGCATTGGGGCTCATGTATTTTGTGTTGGGCTCCTAAAACCCACTTTTAGAGACCTCACAAAGTCAGCAGCCACTTAGAATGTACTGGGAACAAGTTACAGGAAAATGACACCAAAGTGCTTATCTCAGTCTAATAATGCTATTTTGACCCAAGATTTTTTTAAGAAAGTGGAAGTCAGTTTTGTCTGAAAGAAGGCATTAGGGCTCATGTATTTTGTGTTGGGCTCCTAAAACCCACTTTTAGAGACCTCACAAAGTCAGCAGCCACTTAGAATGTACTGGGAACAAGTTACAGGAAAATGTCACCAAAGTGCTTATCTCAGCCCAAAAATGCCATTTTGAGCCACGATTTTTTAAGGAAAGTGGGTGTCAGTTTTGTATGAAGGAAGGCATTGGGGCTCATGTATTTTGTGTTGGGCTCCTAAAACCCACTTTTAGAGACCTCACAAAGTCAGCAGCCACTTAGAATGTACTGGGAACAAGTTACAGGAAAATGTCACCAAAGTGCTTATCTCAGTCTAATAATGCTATTTTGACCCAAGATTTTTTTAAGAAAGTGGAAGTCAGTTTTGTCTGAAAGAAGGCATTAGGGCTCATGTATTTTGTGTTGGGCTCCTAAAACCCACTTTTAGAGACCTCACAAAGTCAGCAGCCACTTAGAATGTACTGGGAACAAGTTACAGGAAAATGTCACCAAAGTGCTTATCTCAGCCCAAAAATGCCATTTTGAGCCACGATTTTTTAAGGAAAGTGGGTGTCAGTTTTGTATGAAGGAAGGCATTGGGGCTCATGTATTTTGTGTTGGGCTCCTAAAACCCACTTTTAGAGACCTCACAAAGTCAGCAGCCACTTAGAATGTACTGGGAACAAGTTACAGGAAAATGTCACCAAAGTGCTTATCTCAGTCTAATAATGCTATTTTGACCCAAGATTTTTTTAAGAAAGTGGAAGTCAGTTTTGTCTGAAAGAAGGCATTAGGGCTCATGTATTTTGTGTTGGGCTCCTAAAACCCACTTTTAGAGACCTCACAAAGTCAGCAGCCACTTAGAATGTACTGGGAACAAGTTACAGGAAAATGTCACCAAAGTGCTTATCTCAGCCCAAAAATGCCATTTTGAGCCACGATTTTTTAAGGAAAGTGGGTGTCAGTTTTGTATGAAGGAAGGCATTGGGGCTCATGTATTTTGTGTTGGGCTCCTAAAACCCACTTTTAGAGACCTCACAAAGTCAGCAGCCACTTAGAATGTACTGGGAACAAGTTACAGGAAAATGTCACCAAAGTGCTTATCTCAGTCTAATAATGCTATTTTGACCCAAGATTTTTTTAAGAAAGTGGAAGTCAGTTTTGTCTGAAAGAAGGCATTAGGGCTCATGTATTTTGTGTTGGGCTCCTAAAACCCACTTTTAGAGACCTCACAAAGTCAGCAGCCACTTAGAATGTACTGGGAACAAGTTACAGGAAAATGTCACCAAAGTGCTTATCTCAGCCCAAAAATGCCATTTTGAGCCACGATTTTTTAAGGAAAGTGGGTGTCAGTTTTGTATGAAGGAAGGCATTGGGGCTCATGTATTTTGTGTTGGGCTCCTAAAACCCACTTTTAGAGACCTCACAAAGTCAGCAGCCACTTAGAATGTACTGGGAACAAGTTACAGGAAAATGTCACCAAAGTGCTTATCTCAGTCTAATAATGCTATTTTGACCCAAGATTTTTTTAAGAAAGTGGAAGTCAGTTTTGTCTGAAAGAAGGCATTAGGGCTCATGTATTTTGTGTTGGGCTCCTAAAACCCACTTTTAGAGACCTCACAAAGTCAGCAGCCACTTAGAATGTACTGGGAACAAGTTACAGGAAAATGTCACCAAAGTGCTTATCTCAGCCCAAAAATGCCATTTTGAGCCACGATTTTTTAAGGAAAGTGGGTGTCAGTTTTGTATGAAGGAAGGCATTGGGGCTCATGTATTTTGTGTTGGGCTCCTAAAACCCACTTTTAGAGACCTCACAAAGTCAGCAGCCACTTAGAATGTACTGGGAACAAGTTACAGGAAAATGTCACCAAAGTGCTTATCTCAGTCTAATAATGCTATTTTGACCCAAGATTTTTTTAAGAAAGTGGAAGTCAGTTTTGTCTGAAAGAAGGCATTAGGGCTCATGTATTTTGTGTTGGGCTCCTAAAACCCACTTTTAGAGACCTCACAAAGTCAGCAGCCACTTAGAATGTACTGGGAACAAGTTACAGGAAAATGTCACCAAAGTGCTTATCTCAGCCCAAAAATGCCATTTTGAGCCACGATTTTTTAAGGAAAGTGGGTGTCAGTTTTGTATGAAGGAAGGCATTAGGGCTCATGTATTTTGTGTTGGGCTCCTAAAACCCACTTTTAGAGACCTCACAAAGTCAGCAGCCACTTAGAATGTACTGGGAACAAGTTACAGGAAAATGTCACCAAAGTGCTTATCTCAGCCCAAAAATGCCATTTTGAGCCACGATTTTTTAAGGAAAGTGGGTGTCAGTTTTGTATGAAGGAAGGCATTGGGGCTCATGTATTTTGTGTTGGGCTCCTAAAACCCACTTTTAGAGACCTCACAAAGTCAGCAGCCACTTAGAATGTACTGGGAACAAGTTACAGGAAAATGTCACCAAAGTGCTTATCTCAGTCTAATAATGCTATTTTGACCCAAGATTTTTTTAAGAAAGTGGAAGTCAGTTTTGTCTGAAAGAAGGCATTAGGGCTCATGTATTTTGTGTTGGGCTCCTAAAACCCACTTTTAGAGACCTCACAAAGTCAGCAGCCACTTAGAATGTACTGGGAACAAGTTACAGGAAAATGTCACCAAAGTGCTTATCTCAGCCCAAAAATGCCATTTTGAGCCACGATTTTTTAAGGAAAGTGGGTGTCAGTTTTGTATGAAGGAAGGCATTGGGGCTCATGTATTTTGTGTTGGGCTCCTAAAACCCACTTTTAGAGACCTCACAAAGTCAGCAGCCACTTAGAATGTACTGGGAACAAGTTACAGGAAAATGTCACCAAAGTGCTTATCTCAGTCTAATAATGCTATTTTGACCCAAGATTTTTTTAAGAAAGTGGAAGTCAGTTTTGTCTGAAAGAAGGCATTAGGGCTCATGTATTTTGTGTTGGGCTCCTAAAACCCACTTTTAGAGACCTCACAAAGTCAGCAGCCACTTAGAATGTACTGGGAACAAGTTACAGGAAAATGTCACCAAAGTGCTTATCTCAGCCCAAAAATGCCATTTTGAGCCACGATTTTTTAAGGAAAGTGGGTGTCAGTTTTGTATGAAGGAAGGCATTGGGGCTCATGTATTTTGTGTTGGGCTCCTAAAACCCACTTTTAGAGACCTCACAAAGTCAGCAGCCACTTAGAATGTACTGGGAACAAGTTACAGGAAAATGTCACCAAAGTGCTTATCTCAGTCTAATAATGCTATTTTGACCCAAGATTTTTTTAAGAAAGTGGAAGTCAGTTTTGTCTGAAAGAAGGCATTAGGGCTCATGTATTTTGTGTTGGGCTCCTAAAACCCACTTTTAGAGACCTCACAAAGTCAGCAGCCACTTAGAATGTACTGGGAACAAGTTACAGGAAAATGTCACCAAAGTGCTTATCTCAGCCCAAAAATGCCATTTTGAGCCACGATTTTTTAAGGAAAGTGGGTGTCAGTTTTGTATGAAGGAAGGCATTGGGGCTCATGTATTTTGTGTTGGGCTCCTAAAACCCACTTTTAGAGACCTCACAAAGTCAGCAGCCACTTAGAATGTACTGGGAACAAGTTACAGGAAAATGTCACCAAAGTGCTTATCTCAGTCTAATAATGCTATTTTGACCCAAGATTTTTTTAAGAAAGTGGAAGTCAGTTTTGTCTGAAAGAAGGCATTAGGGCTCATGTATTTTGTGTTGGGCTCCTAAAACCCACTTTTAGAGACCTCACAAAGTCAGCAGCCACTTAGAATGTACTGGGAACAAGTTACAGGAAAATGTCACCAAAGTGCTTATCTCAGCCCAAAAATGCCATTTTGAGCCACGATTTTTTAAGGAAAGTGGGTGTCAGTTTTGTATGAAGGAAGGCATTGGGGCTCATGTATTTTGTGTTGGGCTCCTAAAACCCACTTTTAGAGACCTCACAAAGTCAGCAGCCACTTAGAATGTACTGGGAACAAGTTACAGGAAAATGTCACCAAAGTGCTTATCTCAGTCTAATAATGCTATTTTGACCCAAGATTTTTTTAAGAAAGTGGAAGTCAGTTTTGTCTGAAAGAAGGCATTAGGGCTCATGTATTTTGTGTTGGGCTCCTAAAACCCACTTTTAGAGACCTCACAAAGTCAGCAGCCACTTAGAATGTACTGGGAACAAGTTACAGGAAAATGTCACCAAAGTGCTTATCTCAGCCCAAAAATGCCATTTTGAGCCACGATTTTTTAAGGAAAGTGGGTGTCAGTTTTGTATGAAGGAAGGCATTGGGGCTCATGTATTTTGTGTTGGGCTCCTAAAACCCACTTTTAGAGACCTCACAAAGTCAGCAGCCACTTAGAATGTACTGGGAACAAGTTACAGGAAAATGTCACCAAAGTGCTTATCTCAGTCTAATAATGCTATTTTGACCCAAGATTTTTTTAAGAAAGTGGAAGTCAGTTTTGTCTGAAAGAAGGCATTAGGGCTCATGTATTTTGTGTTGGGCTCCTAAAACCCACTTTTAGAGACCTCACAAAGTCAGCAGCCACTTAGAATGTACTGGGAACAAGTTACAGGAAAATGTCACCAAAGTGCTTATCTCAGCCCAAAAATGCCATTTTGAGCCACGATTTTTTAAGGAAAGTGGGTGTCAGTTTTGTATGAAGGAAGGCATTGGGGCTCATGTATTTTGTGTTGGGCTCCTAAAACCCACTTTTAGAGACCTCACAAAGTCAGCAGCCACTTAGAATGTACTGGGAACAAGTTACAGGAAAATGTCACCAAAGTGCTTATCTCAGTCTAATAATGCTATTTTGACCCAAGATTTTTTTAAGAAAGTGGAAGTCAGTTTTGTCTGAAAGAAGGCATTAGGGCTCATGTATTTTGTGTTGGGCTCCTAAAACCCACTTTTAGAGACCTCACAAAGTCAGCAGCCACTTAGAATGTACTGGGAACAAGTTACAGGAAAATGTCACCAAAGTGCTTATCTCAGCCCAAAAATGCCATTTTGAGCCACGATTTTTTAAGGAAAGTGGGTGTCAGTTTTGTATGAAGGAAGGCATTGGGGCTCATGTATTTTGTGTTGGGCTCCTAAAACCCACTTTTAGAGACCTCACAAAGTCAGCAGCCACTTAGAATGTACTGGGAACAAGTTACAGGAAAATGTCACCAAAGTGCTTATCTCAGTCTAATAATGCTATTTTGACCCAAGATTTTTTTAAGAAAGTGGAAGTCAGTTTTGTCTGAAAGAAGGCATTAGGGCTCATGTATTTTGTGTTGGGCTCCTAAAACCCACTTTTAGAGACCTCACAAAGTCAGCAGCCACTTAGAATGTACTGGGAACAAGTTACAGGAAAATGTCACCAAAGTGCTTATCTCAGCCCAAAAATGCCATTTTGAGCCACGATTTTTTAAGGAAAGTGGGTGTCAGTTTTGTATGAAGGAAGGCATTAGGGCTCATGTATTTTGTGTTGGGCTCCTAAAACCCACTTTTAGAGACCTCACAAAGTCAGCAGCCACTTAGAATGTACTGGGAACAAGTTACAGGAAAATGTCACCAAAGTGCTTATCTCAGCCCAAAAATGCCATTTTGAGCCACGATTTTTTAAGGAAAGTGGGTGTCAGTTTTGTATGAAGGAAGGCATTGGGGCTCATGTATTTTGTGTTGGGCTCCTAAAACCCACTTTTAGAGACCTCACAAAGTCAGCAGCCACTTAGAATGTACTGGGAACAAGTTACAGGAAAATGTCACCAAAGTGCTTATCTCAGTCTAATAATGCTATTTTGACCCAAGATTTTTTTAAGAAAGTGGAAGTCAGTTTTGTCTGAAAGAAGGCATTAGGGCTCATGTATTTTGTGTTGGGCTCCTAAAACCCACTTTTAGAGACCTCACAAAGTCAGCAGCCACTTAGAATGTACTGGGAACAAGTTACAGGAAAATGTCACCAAAGTGCTTATCTCAGCCCAAAAATGCCATTTTGAGCCACGATTTTTTAAGGAAAGTGGGTGTCAGTTTTGTATGAAGGAAGGCATTGGGGCTCATGTATTTTGTGTTGGGCTCCTAAAACCCACTTTTAGAGACCTCACAAAGTCAGCAGCCACTTAGAATGTACTGGGAACAAGTTACAGGAAAATGTCACCAAAGTGCTTATCTCAGTCTAATAATGCTATTTTGACCCAAGATTTTTTTAAGAAAGTGGAAGTCAGTTTTGTCTGAAAGAAGGCATTAGGGCTCATGTATTTTGTGTTGGGCTCCTAAAACCCACTTTTAGAGACCTCACAAAGTCAGCAGCCACTTAGAATGTACTGGGAACAAGTTACAGGAAAATGTCACCAAAGTGCTTATCTCAGCCCAAAAATGCCATTTTGAGCCACGATTTTTTAAGGAAAGTGGGTGTCAGTTTTGTATGAAGGAAGGCATTGGGGCTCATGTATTTTGTGTTGGGCTCCTAAAACCCACTTTTAGAGACCTCACAAAGTCAGCAGCCACTTAGAATGTACTGGGAACAAGTTACAGGAAAATGTCACCAAAGTGCTTATCTCAGTCTAATAATGCTATTTTGACCCAAGATTTTTTTAAGAAAGTGGAAGTCAGTTTTGTCTGAAAGAAGGCATTAGGGCTCATGTATTTTGTGTTGGGCTCCTAAAACCCACTTTTAGAGACCTCACAAAGTCAGCAGCCACTTAGAATGTACTGGGAACAAGTTACAGGAAAATGTCACCAAAGTGCTTATCTCAGCCCAAAAATGCCATTTTGAGCCACGATTTTTTAAGGAAAGTGGGTGTCAGTTTTGTATGAAGGAAGGCATTGGGGCTCATGTATTTTGTGTTGGGCTCCTAAAACCCACTTTTAGAGACCTCACAAAGTCAGCAGCCACTTAGAATGTACTGGGAACAAGTTACAGGAAAATGTCACCAAAGTGCTTATCTCAGTCTAATAATGCTATTTTGACCCAAGATTTTTTTAAGAAAGTGGAAGTCAGTTTTGTCTGAAAGAAGGCATTAGGGCTCATGTATTTTGTGTTGGGCTCCTAAAACCCACTTTTAGAGACCTCACAAAGTCAGCAGCCACTTAGAATGTACTGGGAACAAGTTACAGGAAAATGTCACCAAAGTGCTTATCTCAGCCCAAAAATGCCATTTTGAGCCACGATTTTTTAAGGAAAGTGGGTGTCAGTTTTGTATGAAGGAAGGCATTGGGGCTCATGTATTTTGTGTTGGGCTCCTAAAACCCACTTTTAGAGACCTCACAAAGTCAGCAGCCACTTAGAATGTACTGGGAACAAGTTACAGGAAAATGTCACCAAAGTGCTTATCTCAGTCTAATAATGCTATTTTGACCCAAGATTTTTTTAAGAAAGTGGAAGTCAGTTTTGTCTGAAAGAAGGCATTAGGGCTCATGTATTTTGTGTTGGGCTCCTAAAACCCACTTTTAGAGACCTCACAAAGTCAGCAGCCACTTAGAATGTACTGGGAACAAGTTACAGGAAAATGTCACCAAAGTGCTTATCTCAGCCCAAAAATGCCATTTTGAGCCACGATTTTTTAAGGAAAGTGGGTGTCAGTTTTGTATGAAGGAAGGCATTGGGGCTCATGTATTTTGTGTTGGGCTCCTAAAACCCACTTTTAGAGACCTCACAAAGTCAGCAGCCACTTAGAATGTACTGGGAACAAGTTACAGGAAAATGTCACCAAAGTGCTTATCTCAGTCTAATAATGCTATTTTGACCCAAGATTTTTTTAAGAAAGTGGAAGTCAGTTTTGTCTGAAAGAAGGCATTAGGGCTCATGTATTTTGTGTTGGGCTCCTAAAACCCACTTTTAGAGACCTCACAAAGTCAGCAGCCACTTAGAATGTACTGGGAACAAGTTACAGGAAAATGTCACCAAAGTGCTTATCTCAGCCCAAAAATGCCATTTTGAGCCACGATTTTTTAAGGAAAGTGGGTGTCAGTTTTGTATGAAGGAAGGCATTGGGGCTCATGTATTTTGTGTTGGGCTCCTAAAACCCACTTTTAGAGACCTCACAAAGTCAGCAGCCACTTAGAATGTACTGGGAACAAGTTACAGGAAAATGTCACCAAAGTGCTTATCTCAGTCTAATAATGCTATTTTGACCCAAGATTTTTTAAGAAAGTGGAAGTCAGTTTTGTCTGAAAGAAGGCATTAGGGCTCATGTATTTTGTGTTGGGCTCCTAAAACCCACTTTTAGAGACCTCACAAAGTCAGCAGCCACTTAGAATGTACTGGGAACAAGTTACAGGAAAATGTCACCAAAGTGCTTATCTCAGCCCAAAAATGCCATTTTGAGCCACGATTTTTTAAGGAAAGTGGGTGTCAGTTTTGTATGAAGGAAGGCATTGGGGCTCATGTATTTTGTGTTGGGCTCCTAAAACCCACTTTTAGAGACCTCACAAAGTCAGCAGCCACTTAGAATGTACTGGGAACAAGTTACAGGAAAATGTCACCAAAGTGCTTATCTCAGTCTAATAATGCTATTTTGACCCAAGATTTTTTTAAGAAAGTGGAAGTCAGTTTTGTCTGAAAGAAGGCATTAGGGCTCATGTATTTTGTGTTGGGCTCCTAAAACCCACTTTTAGAGACCTCACAAAGTCAGCAGCCACTTAGAATGTACTGGGAACAAGTTACAGGAAAATGTCACCAAAGTGCTTATCTCAGCCCAAAAATGCCATTTTGAGCCACGATTTTTAAGGAAAGTGGGTGTCAGTTTTGTATGAAGGAAGGCATTGGGGCTCATGTATTTTGTGTTGGGCTCCTAAAACCCACTTTTAGAGACCTCACAAAGTCAGCAGCCACTTAGAATGTACTGGGAACAAGTTACAGGAAAATGTCACCAAAGTGCTTATCTCAGTCTAATAATGCTATTTTGACCCAAGATTTTTTAAGAAAGTGGAAGTCAGTTTTGTCTGAAAGAAGGCATTAGGGCTCATGTATTTTGTGTTGGGCTCCTAAAACCCACTTTTAGAGACCTCACAAAGTCAGCAGCCACTTAGAATGTACTGGGAACAAGTTACAGGAAAATGTCACCAAAGTGCTTATCTCAGCCCAAAATGCCATTTTGAGCCACGATTTTTTAAGGAAAGTGGGTGTCAGTTTTGTATGAAGGAAGGCATTGGGGCTCATGTATTTTGTGTTGGGCTCCTAAAACCCACTTTTAGAGACCTCACAAAGTCAGCAGCCACTTAGAATGTACTGGGAACAAGTTACAGGAAAATGTCACCAAAGTGCTTATCTCAGTCTAAAATGCTATTTTGACCCAAGATTTTTTAAGAAAGTGGAAGTCAGTTTTGTCTGAAAGAAGGCATTAGGGCTCATGTATTTTGTGTTGGGCTCCTAAAACCCACTTTTAGAGACCTCACAAAGTCAGCAGCCACTTAGAATGTACTGGGAACAAGTTACAGGAAAATGTCACCAAAGTGCTTATCTCAGCCCAAAAATGCCATTTTGAGCCACGATTTTTTAAGGAAAGTGGGTGTCAGTTTTGTATGAAGGAAGGCATTAGGGCTCATGTATTTTGTGTTGGGCTCCTAAAACCCACTTTTAGAGACCTCACAAAGTCAGCAGCCACTTAGAATGTACTGGGAACAAGTTACAGGAAAATGTCACCAAAGTGCTTATCTCAGCCCAAAAATGCCATTTTGAGCCACGATTTTTTAAGGAAAGTGGGTGTCAGTTTTGTATGAAGGAAGGCATTGGGGCTCATGTATTTTGTGTTGGGCTCCTAAACCCACTTTTAGAGACCTCACAAAGTCAGCAGCCACTTAGAATGTACTGGGAACAAGTTACAGGAAAATGTCACCAAAGTGCTTATCTCAGTCTAATAATGCTATTTTGACCCAAGATTTTTTTAAGAAAGTGGAAGTCAGTTTTGTCTGAAAGAAGGCATTAGGGCTCATGTATTTTGTGTTGGGCTCCTAAAACCCACTTTTAGAGACCTCACAAAGTCAGCAGCCACTTAGAATGTACTGGAACAAGTTACAGGAAAATGTCACCAAAGTGCTTATCTCAGCCCAAAAATGCCATTTTGAGCCACGATTTTTTAAGGAAAGTGGGTGTCAGTTTTGTATGAAGGAAGGCATTGGGGCTCATGTATTTTGTGTTGGGCTCTAAAACCCACTTTTAGAGACCTCACAAAGTCAGCAGCCACTTAGAATGTACTGGAACAAGTTACAGGAAAATGACACCAAAGTGCTTATCTCAGTCTAATAATGCTATTTTGACCCAAGATTTTTTTAAGAAAGTGGAAGTCAGTTTTGTCTGAAAGAAGGCATTAGGGCTCATGTATTTTGTGTTGGGCTCCTAAAACCCACTTTTAGAGACCTCACAAAGTCAGCAGCCACTTAGAATGTACTGGGAACAAGTTACAGGAAAATGTCACCAAAGTGCTTATCTCAGCCAAAAATGCCATTTTGAGCCACGATTTTTTAAGGAAAGTGGGTGTCAGTTTTGTATGAAGGAAGGCATTGGGGCTCATGTATTTTGTGTTGGGCTCCTAAAACCCACTTTTAGAGACCTCACAAAGTCAGCAGCCACTTAGAATGTACTGGGAACAAGTTACAGGAAAATGTCACCAAAGTGCTTATCTCAGTCTAATAATGCTATTTTGACCCAAGATTTTTTTAAGAAAGTGGAAGTCAGTTTTGTCTGAAAGAAGGCATTAGGGCTCATGTATTTTGTGTTGGGCTCCTAAAACCCACTTTTAGAGACCTCACAAAGTCAGCAGCCACTTAGAATGTACTGGGAACAAGTTACAGGAAAATGTCACCAAAGTGCTTATCTCAGCCCAAAAATGCCATTTGAGCCACGATTTTTTAAGGAAAGTGGGTGTCAGTTTTGTATGAAGGAAGGCATTGGGGCTCATGTATTTTGTGTTGGGCTCCTAAAACCCACTTTTAGAGACCTCACAAAGTCAGCAGCCACTTAGAATGTACTGGGAACAAGTTACAGGAAAATGTCACCAAAGTGCTTATCTCAGTCTAATAATGCTATTTTGACCCAAGATTTTTTAAGAAAGTGGAAGTCAGTTTTGTCTGAAAGAAGGCATTAGGGCTCATGTATTTTGTGTTGGGCTCCTAAAACCCACTTTTAGAGACCTCACAAAGTCAGCAGCCACTTAGATGTACTGGGAACAAGTTACAGGAAAATGTCACCAAAGTGCTTATCTCAGCCCAAAAATGCCATTTTGAGCCACGATTTTTTAAGGAAAGTGGGTGTCAGTTTTGTATGAAGGAAGGCATTGGGGCTCATGTATTTTGTGTTGGGCTCCTAAAACCCACTTTTAGAGACCTCACAAAGTCAGCAGCCACTTAGAATGTACTGGGAACAAGTTACAGGAAAATGTCACCAAAGTGCTTATCTCAGTCTAATAATGCTATTTTGACCCAAGATTTTTTAAGAAAGTGGAAGTCAGTTTTGTCTGAAAGAAGGCATTAGGGCTCATGTATTTTGTGTTGGGCTCCTAAAACCCACTTTTAGAGACCTCACAAAGTCAGCAGCCACTTAGAATGTACTGGGAACAAGTTACAGGAAAATGTCACCAAAGTGCTTATCTCAGCCCAAAAATGCCATTTTGAGCCACGATTTTTTAAGGAAAGTGGGTGTCAGTTTTGTATGAAGGAAGGCATTGGGGCTCATGTATTTTGTGTTGGGCTCCTAAAACCCACTTTTAGAGACCTCACAAAGTCAGCAGCCACTTAGAATGTACTGGGAACAAGTTACAGGAAAATGTCACCAAAGTGCTTATCTCAGTCTAATAATGCTATTTTGACCCAAGATTTTTTTAAGAAAGTGGAAGTCAGTTTTGTCTGAAAGAAGGCATTAGGGCTCATGTATTTTGTGTTGGGCTCCTAAAACCCACTTTTAGAGACCTCACAAAGTCAGCAGCCACTTAGAATGTACTGGGAACAAGTTACAGGAAAATGTCACCAAAGTGCTTATCTCAGCCCAAAAATGCCATTTTGAGCCACGATTTTTTAAGGAAAGTGGGTGTCAGTTTTGTATGAAGGAAGGCATTAGGGCTCATGTATTTTGTGTTGGGCTCCTAAAACCCACTTTTAGAGACCTCACAAAGTCAGCAGCCACTTAGAATGTACTGGGAACAAGTTACAGGAAAATGTCACCAAAGTGCTTATCTCAGCCCAAAAATGCCATTTTGAGCCACGATTTTTTAAGGAAAGTGGGTGTCAAGTTTTGTATGAAGGAAGGCATTGGGGCTCATGTATTTTGTGTTGGGCTCCTAAAACCCACTTTTAGAGACCTCACAAAGTCAGCAGCCACTTAGAATGTACTGGGAACAAGTTACAGGAAAATGTCACCAAAGTGCTTATCTCAGTCTAATAATGCTATTTTGACCCAAGATTTTTTTAAGAAAGTGGAAGTCAGTTTTGTCTGAAAGAAGGCATTAGGGCTCATGTATTTTGTGTTGGGCTCCTAAAACCACTTTTAGAGACCTCACAAAGTCAGCAGCCACTTAGAATGTACTGGGAACAAGTTACAGGAAAATGTCACCAAAGTGCTTATCTCAGCCCAAAAATGCCATTTTGAGCCACGATTTTTTAAGGAAAGTGGGTGTCAGTTTTGTATGAAGGAAGGCATTGGGGCTCATGTATTTTGTGTTGGGCTCCTAAAACCCACTTTTAGAGACCTCACAAAGTCAGCAGCCACTTAGAATGTACTGGGAACAAGTTACAGGAAAATGACACCAAAGTGCTTATCTCAGTCTAATAATGCTATTTTGACCCAAGATTTTTTTAAGAAAGTGGAAGTCAGTTTTGTCTGAAAGAAGGCATTAGGGCTCATGTATTTTGTGTTGGGCTCCTAAAACCCACTTTTAGAGACCTCACAAAGTCAGCAGCCACTTAGAATGTACTGGGAACAAGTTACAGGAAAATGTCACCAAAGTGCTTATCTCAGCCCAAAAATGCCATTTTGAGCCACGATTTTTTAAGGAAAGTGGGTGTCAGTTTTGTATGAAGGAAGGCATTGGGGCTCATGTATTTTGTGTTGGGCTCCTAAAACCCACTTTTAGAGACCTCACAAAGTCAGCAGCCACTTAGAATGTACTGGGAACAAGTTACAGGAAAATGTCACCAAAGTGCTTATCTCAGCCCAAAAATGCCATTTTGAGCCACGATTTTTAAGGAAAGTGGGTGTCAGTTTTGTATGAAGGAAGGCATTGGGGCTCATGTATTTTGTGTTGGGCTCCTAAAACCCACTTTAGAGACCTCACAAAGTCAGCAGCCACTTAGAATGTACTGGGAACAAGTTACAGGAAAATGTCACCAAAGTGCTTATCTCAGTCTAATAATGCTATTTTGACCCAAGATTTTTTTAAGAAAGTGGAAGTCAGTTTTGTCTGAAAGAAGGCATTAGGGCTCATGTATTTTGTGTTGGGCTCCTAAAACCCACTTTTAGAGACCTCACAAAGTCAGCAGCCACTTAGAATGTACTGGGAACAAGTTACAGGAAAATGTCACCAAAGTGCTTATCTCAGCCCAAAAATGCCATTTTGAGCCACGATTTTTTAAGGAAAGTGGGTGTCAGTTTTGTATGAAGGAAGGCATTGGGGCTCATGTATTTTGTGTTGGGCTCCTAAAACCCACTTTTAGAGACCTCACAAAGTCAGCAGCCACTTAGAATGTACTGGGAACAAGTTACAGGAAAATGTCACCAAAGTGCTTATCTCAGTCTAATAATGCTATTTTGACCCAAGATTTTTTTAAGAAAGTGGAAGTCAGTTTTGTCTGAAAGAAGGCATTAGGGCTCATGTATTTTGTGTTGGGCTCCTAAAACCCACTTTTAGAGACCTCACAAAGTCAGCAGCCACTTAGAATGTACTGGGAACAAGTTACAGGAAAATGTCACCAAAGTGCTTATCTCAGCCCAAAAATGCCATTTTGAGCCACGATTTTTTAAGGAAAGTGGGTGTCAGTTTTGTATGAAGGAAGGCATTGGGGCTCATGTATTTGTGTTGGGCTCCTAAAACCCACTTTTAGAGACCTCACAAAGTCAGCAGCCACTTAGAATGTACTGGGAACAAGTAACAGGAAAATGTCACCAAAGTGCTTATCTCAGTCTAATAATGCTATTTTGACCCAAGATTTTTTAAGAAAGTGGAAGTCAGTTTTGTCTGAAAGAAGGCATTAGGGCTCATGTATTTTGTGTTGGGCTCCTAAAACCCACTTTTAGAGACCTCACAAAGTCAGCAGCCACTTAGAATGTACTGGGAACAAGTTACAGGAAAATGTCACCAAAGTGCTTATCTCAGCCCAAAAATGCCATTTTGAGCCACGATTTTTTAAGGAAAGTGGGTGTCAGTTTTGT